>NW_027052790.1:0-173700 GCF_011386835.1 Chrysemys picta bellii | reverse complement strand
GAAAACAGACAAGGCCACCTCCTCAAGATAGGGAGTAGCGAAATCTACCACCCCCAGAATGTATTTTTTTCCCCTGTCCGAATTGCCTTGCTGAGGGGTCCCACTATGTCCACGGCCACCTTCTGGAAAGGCTCCTCTATGATGAGCGGGGGCCTCAAAGCTGCTTTCTCCTTGTCCTGGGCCTTCCCCACCCTCTGGCAGGGATTGCAGGACCTGCAGTACTGCTGGATGGCATCAAAGATCCCAGGCCAGTGTAAGTTCTGTAGCAGCTTCTGCCTGGTGCGCTGGATTTCCTGGTATCCCGAGAGAGGGACAGCATGGGCCAGGTACAGTAGCCTGCGGTAGTACTTCTGGGGGACCACTGGCTGTCTCCTGATCTCCTCCCTTCCCCCCCCCCTCCCCCAGTTCCACTTCCCCTTGGGGAGCCCATTCCCAAGACAGGAATCCCTTCTCCCACAGGAATCTTTCCAGGCAGCCTACCCCCAGGGGTTTTGCCGGGCTGTGGCCAGCAAGTTCCCTTAGTTTCTCTAAAGAGGGATCTTTCCGCAGCTCGGCCTGGAATTCAGCGGCTGGGGAAGGGATGAGGACCTGCTCCCTCTCAGTGGCTGGGTCCCAGGCCGCAGCCCCGCCAAGTCCTGTCCCCAATGACTCTTTTCCCGCTGGGGTAGGAACCTGCACCCCCGGCAGGCCACCGCCCCCCATGTCAGGGCAGAATGCCCTTCGCTGGCTCTGGCTACAGGTGATGACTAGGGCACTCTGGGAGCTGCCCGGCCAATCTGCCAGGTCACCCCCCCCCATCAGCACCTCGGTAGGCAACTGATAATGCACCCCCACATCTTTGGGGCCCTCCTTGGCCCCCTATTTCAGATGTACCCTGGTCATGGGTACCTTAAATGGGGGCTCGCAGACACCCGTCAGGGTTAGGTAGGTGTTGGACACCAGCCGGTTTGGGGCCACCACCTCGGGCCGGGCCAGTGTCACCTCAAGTCCCAGTGACCTGCTTCCCATCCACCTCCAGGGGAATGAGGCACTCGCTCCTCAGGGGCCGCCCCACACCCACCCTGTACACTGAGCATCAAGCCTCCCCGAGGAGCTGGCCTGGAAGACTTCTCCCTCTTGGGCCATTGCTAAACTGCCAGTCCCACCTGCCTGGGGATCCAGCCCCTTTGAGGGCTCGGTTTGCTCATTCTGTCCCTGAGCTTTTGGCTCCGGGCCCATCTGTGGCCCCCCTGCCCACAGTAATTACACCTCAGGTCCCGTTGGTCTCCAGGGGCTGGTGGGTCAGCTCTGGTATTGGCTGTGCCTCTCAGGAGGGATTTCTCCAAGACTTCCTTCAGGGAAGCCCCTGGGTGACCCCCCCCCCCTCCCCACCTTCTGCACTGACGTGGGCCTGTCCCCCTGGGATTCCCTTCCAGTGCCCGACCTGCTAACTACAAACTCATCCGCCAGCAGCCCTGCGTGGCACAGGTCCTTCGGCCTCTTGTCTGCAAACTACATCCTCAGGTCAGGGGGGCAGAGTTCATACAGTTGCTCCAGCTCCATAATTCAATCACGTCCTCCTTGGTCTGGGCCCCGCCCCATTCACCCACTTGCGGGTGTATTTCCCAATCAGCGTGACCAGTTCCAGATAGGTCACCCCCTGGGTCTTCTGCACACTCAGGAACCTTTTCCTGTACGCCTCGGGGGGTCAGCTCAAACTTGCGCAGCAGGACTTGTTTGAACAGTTCATAGTCCCTTGCTTCCACCTCATCCATCTGGCTGAACATCTCTGTGGGTTTGGGACCCAGTAAGGGGGTGAGATGCCAAAGATGTCTGCAGGGTCAACCTGGTGCACATTGCAGACCTTCTCAAGGGCAGTGAAGAAGGCACCTCTATCATCCCCTTCCTTAAACTGTGGCAGCACTCTTATATCTGAGTTCCCTATGGGCTTAGCTAGCCTGGGCCCGTCCGCACTCACCACGGTAGGGGTCTCTCTGCTTCTCAGCTCTGCCATCGCCAGTTCATGCTGCCTCTGTCTCTGACGGTCCTCCCATTCCTTCTCATGGTCCTCCAGCTCTTTCAGTTTCTGTCCCTTTTCCAACTCCAACTGTCTCAGCTCCACCAACGGGGAACTCGGTTGGGAAGATCCCCTGCTGGTCGGAGAGATGGGCTGCCTGGCTGCTCCCAGCCTCTCTCTCAGGAACTGGCTCCTTAGAGTGATCATTCTCTTCCAACTGGGCAATCAGCTGTGTCTTGGTGAATTTTCCAAGGCGCGGCCCTCTCTCTCTCTCTGCACAGCTCTACAATGTCCTTCTTAAGGACATGGGTATAGGCCATCTCCATGCTGTTCCCAAGGGGTCATGGACTCACAGGCCTGTACTCTCTCAGCTCCCCACAATCCCTGGGAGGAACCCCTTCAGTGCGACAGCCACTCTCAGGGGTCCACTCTTTCTTGGGGGTTAAGCCGGAGGCTCCTCCGCCTCCTGGAATTGCACCTCTCAGAGCCTCCAGCATGCCCATCTCTCGCTAATCCCCCTTTGTTTTATTGCTCCCCAGTCACTTACTGCAGGATGCTCTGTCCACGGGGTGCAGTTTGATCCCACCTCTGCACCAGCTGTCCCGGAGTCACCGGGCGATGCTCTGGAACTGCTCCCTACGAAGCCAGGCAGGACTCTGGTCTAGCATGCCTCCTCTCTTTGAGCATACTGTCTCCAGGGCAAGAAGCTTACAGAGCTTCGACCTTCCTGGGTCTTACCTTGGAGCATTCAGCAGCCCCTTCCTCACCAGGCGCTTCCCGCAGCAAGTCTGCCCAGGCGAGGCTGCTGAGGAAGCCAGAGGGCCCTGCACCCCAACTCTGCAGTCAGAGGTGACTCTTAGCCAGCGTACAACAGAAGGTTTATTCGTTGACAGGAACACGGCGTAGAACAGACGTAACTATTACAAACATGTGTGCCTTTCAGCCAAGTCCATCTTGGGAATCCTGGGCCAGACGCCCTGGATTCCCCTTTTCCAGTCTCCCGAGGCAGACTGCCAGCCTCCAGCCACCTGACCTGGGACACTCCCCTTGATGCCCCTCCTCCTTCTTGGTCTCACTTCGCAGGCCAAAGGTGTCACCTGGCCGCACCCCCCTCCTGGGTCTCAGGTTACATAGATGCAAATAGCTGGGCAGTCTCACCTGCCCTGAGGGCCTCCGCAAAATCACACTCCCAATTCCCACCAGCTAAGTATTGGTGCATTACACTGGGAAACTAAGGTACACACAATATTAGTACAGGACAGTAAGACTCGCACGCAACATAACAAGATAAATAAAACCCCACTTCGTCATATCCACAGAACAAACTACAGCCTGCCTGGGATGGGTCCTTCAAGGTCATCAAACAGCTGAATGAGGTAAACTATGTAGTGAAACTGTCTAACTGGGCTCACAGCCACTGGGTGTACCATGTCAACGTGATTGAAGCCATACTTTGACAGGGAGAATTTGGTACTGGCCATCTGTGGCCAGCGGGAGGAGCAGGAAGATGACCCACTCGTGGATCTATTCCCTGAGACTGGGCCGGCCCTTCGCCGGAATCAATTCCCCTCTCAGATCAGCTAACCCCTGCCCAGTAGGCTGAGATCCGAGAGGCGCTGCTCTCCAACGAGCCTGGGCTCAGTAACCTGGCTGTCCACCAGGTGGCGACAGGAGCCCACCCCGCGGTAAGATGCTCCCCGTTCCAGGTCACTGGGAAAAAAGCCCAACCTGGAGAGAGAGGTCAAGGACATGCTGGCTATAGGGGTGGTCCAGCTGTCTTCCAGCCCTTGGGCCTCTCCCATAGTGTTGGTCCCCAAGAAGGACGGGTCAATCTGGTTTTGTGCGGATTACCGGAGGCTTAATGCCATCACCAAGTTCGATGCCTACCCCATGCCTAGGCCTGATGATCTTCTAGACGGGACGGGGAGGTGGGGGTCGTTATCTCACTACTATGGATCTCACCAAGGGCTACAGGCAAGTACCTTTTGGATCTGGATGCTGGGCAGAAATCTGCTTTTATCACCCTTCTGGGGTTATAAGAGTTCCTGGTCCTACCTTTTGGGCCTAAATGGGGCACCTGCCACCTTCCAGCGTCTGGTGGACCAGATGGCCGCCAGGCCAGAGGGGGGCGCCCGCCGATGGCCGCCAGGCCAGAGGGGGGCATCGGCGGGGGGCGCCCGCCGCCGATGGCCGCCAGGCCATCGGCGGGGGGCGCCCGCCGCCGATGGCCGGTTTCCGAAAGATGGTGCTCAGCTAGTGAGGATCTAATTCTGCCCGAAGAAACCACAGAGAACTGTATTGGACCTAAATATCCAGACTGTCTGCAGATGCGGAAAAGAACCGTGTATCAGTAGCTTACACTGAGTTTGCGTGCGGGACGTGGCATTGTCGGTTCTCACTTACACACGCCTTGTGCTCTATCTCTCTGTTTCAGACATCATGAAGCACAAGTGGAGAAGAAGGAAGTGTCAGGAATGCCATACACGGAGGAGAAAAGAAGATGGAGGACAAGGAAAGGAACTCTGGGCACAGTAACCAACCTCAAATCAGGCCTCAGGTCATGTAATTAGGCTGTAGGGGAATCTCGAGCCTCTTAATACCTTGAGCAGCGTGACCGCCCTGTAAGCTGGGTCCCGGTTTGTGCTATTGTGTCGTTTTGACATTCTGCTCCGTTATCTGGCTATTGACGGTGACTGCCCTGTCATCAGGGTGCAAGTCACCTCCCCCTGTCTTTGGAGGGGCATTGAGCTCTTTGTTAAACTGAGCAATGTGACCGCCCTGTATCTGGTGTCTGGGTCTCTGCCCTCTTGCTCATTTGGCTTTACGCCGTGCTCTGCCCCATTAGTCAGCGTGACAACCCTGTAATTAGGGTCTATGTCACAAGCCTCTCTAGGATAGGACATATTGAGCTCTTTGGTACTTTGACAGCTTGACCTTCCTGTAATTCAGGTTATGGTCTCTCCTCTTTGGCTAATGCCAGCGACCACGCTGTAATCAGGGTACAGGTTGCATCTCGCTTTTGAAATCTGGGTAATTAGAATCTTTTCCGTTATGTGGGCAGCTTGACCTCCCTGTAACTAGGGTGTGCGTCTCCGAGGCCCTCTGGGTCTCTTGGCCTCGTGCTGTCTTCACAACCTGTTGCGAACGACCGCCCTGTAATCAGGGATCGGGTCTGTGCCCTCTAGTCTTTTGGCACTTGGCCAAATGCAGCCACTGCCCTGAATGAGCACCCTGTAAACAGGGTACAGGTCTCATCTACTACTATTTCTGGCGCCCCCATGAGACTGTGTCCAGAGTTCCGGCCCATCCAACAGCGCTTCCAACATGCCTGGAATTCTGCAGCCAAGTCTCCTGCTTTCTGCTCACTTCTTGGACTCTTGGAGACCTGACATGCTATTGGTGGTACGATCCGAAAGTGAGTGTCCGCGGCGGTTTTGGACCGTTGTCGAAAGCGGTTCTCATTTACACACGCCTTGTGCTCCCTCTCTCTGATTCAGCCATCATGAAGCAGAAGTGGAGAAGAAGGCCTAACTTGTGTATTTCTCACACATTTCTAAAAGGAAGCAAACAAAACTAAATGTTCTGGCAACTGGCAGTTACTCTCCGCACTTCACAACTTTCAAACACCTACTCTACTTAAACGGTCACACCAACCAAAGTGTACCACACATTCAATATTAACTTTGTACCTATTGTGTCAGAAGTGAGAGTGTTTTTAGTAGTTGTGTCCATTGGTGGAAGTGGCAGTCGTGGTGTTTTAGTAGTCTTTTACGCTTATTGAATTCAAAGGATGATGATGTGGATGTTTTAGGTAGGTATTTTTCTGTTAAGTCTTGGTATTTGGGTAGAGGTGCAGTATTTTGTGATTATGACTGTTTTTCTGGTATTGGTTTAGTGTGAATTGTTGGCAATTTTAGATGTTTTTGTATCCGTACATTAGTAGATGTCTTTAGAGGGGAAAGCTGAGGTTGCCTGTTTGGTGCAATTTGATTGGTGTGAAAGTTAATTTCGGGTAGGTGTTTGAAAGCACTGAGGTTTGAATTTTTAGCTCAACAGGGATGCAGGACCCACCTGGCTACCTCAGTTCTTACTGTCATTCCTAATTCCAAAATCTTGGATGAAGATGACCAGGCAGAATAAAGATATCTCCAGAGACTTTCAAGAGGGTAGCATTTCTGCAGCTTTAGGGGATCCTTTAAACCTTATTGAGCGTTTCAAAGTGTAATAATTGTGGAAAACTTCCACTTCTGCCAATTCGAAGTTGAACAATGACCTGTATTAAAGGACTTACACTGGTAGTTAATTCTGTTCTGTATTAAGATGATTTTGCTAAAATCGCCACTTTCTGATGTGTGAAATGAATTATCTAGGTCTGATTATACCTATTTGATAAAAGTGTGATAACGACCCCATGTTAAATGCATGGATTGAACTTTGATTGTCATATCACATTGCTTTGCTTTCTGTAACTCCTTATTTATGAATGTATTTGTTACTATTTATGTAATTCAATTAATAAAATGTATACATTCAAGTATAGTCTCAGTTCTTTCTTTGGCTAAACAAAAAGGAATCTGATAAACTTGTGAAGAATTTTGGTATTGTTACGTTTAATTTAATTAACATCTTTTTACCCTTTTCAGGCGGTCGTTGGAAGTAACTACCCTGTAGTGGTGCAAGTTTGATTTTTCTCTTGGATCACACGTTTTGGGCAGACTGCAGTGTGATCTTGAGAATGGAGATCGCACTGCCACTTAGGTGCATAAGGTTGCCCTCCTAAAGCTTCTAAGGTGCACAAGAATAGGCCTTTGTTTGGTTCCTTCACTGTTCCCAGGCTTATAGATTGCTTGAGAGCTGCAGGCCCTAGAGCTCACTTCCTGAGCACAATATATGATTGTGGCTATGATAAGATTGGACTAAAACTAGCAAGGTCCCGTGGTTTCTGCACCTTTCCCGTTCAGACATTTTTTAAAAAGTAGATTAATGTAATATTTTTATATTTAATTCAATCCCAAGTTTCTCAGAAATTGACTTTTACGGTGCACTCAATTTTCAATATGCTAATACATGTGAGGTAGTGTGGTCTAGTGGTTTAGAGCACTGGCCTGGGATTCAGGCGACCTGGTTTCTATTCCTGCCTCTGCTGCTGGGTCACTGGCTGTCCTTGGGTCACTTGGTGGTCACTTTGCCTCCCTGTGCCAGTGTCCCCCTCCATTTAAAAAAAAAAGTGGGGGAGGGGAGATGATTGTACTGACCTCATTTGTAAAGTGTTTTGAGATCTACAAGCACTAAACAGAATTTTTACTGGGTGCATGAAGATATAATTCACTATGGAGGCATTAATTTTGCTAATGCTGTGAAGAAAACTCTCTTGTGCATAATGAATTGAAACAGCCTCTCTCTCTTTGCATTTGTTAATTCATTTCTCCTATACCAGGTGCTTTTTGTTCCATTGAAATATGCATGGGGATGTGCTTTTTATTTATTACCCTTGCCCTATGATTTATTATTCAAAAGTGGGCAACTTGGAAAGCAAATACTCAATATTAGGTGATTGTTCGCCTGCTGTAGAAAAAGCCCGTGAAGAAGTGTGCAGCAGCTGCAGTTACACTAGGGGAACTCCATGACTTCAATAGATTCAATAGTCGTCTTTTCTCTGTTTACAGGTACTCTGACATGCCCCTTTCCCCCTTCACTTAAACCCAATTCAGAGGCAGCTGATGAGTCGCAGGTGCACTGGCTTCTTCCTTCTTAGAGGATGAATGGCACGCTATGAGAGACCTGAAACCCGATGGTATGATGATGAGGGCTCTAATTCAGCAAAGTACCATTCTAGCATACCTCAGCCAGAGTCATCATGCGTACCTAGAAAAAGAAAGGGCTTCCACAGCTAAACAAAAGATCTGTCAGGACTGACTATTCAATAGAATAGGTTGCTGCTAGTTAACCTGGTGTAAAGTTGGTTAAACCTCTCAAAGACTGCATTGGTGCAGGTTGCATTTCCACTGAATAATTACCATACCTTCTGCCTATTTAAAAATTATCTTCCCTGCTGTTTGATTTGTCTATAATGGCCTTATTGTTAAAACTATTGTGTCGTGTTGCTCTCCACTGCTAATTAGCGGAGCTTGTTAGAAAAAAACAATTGCCAGAGTTTGCTCTTTTGTTGAAATTGAAACACACTGCAGGACTGTGTCAATTCTGACAGAATCCACCAGAAACCAAGCATGTTTCCAATGGAACTTTGCCGGCCAGGCAAAATTCCATCAGAAACTTGCTTGGCTTCCTGACAGCTCAGCTGCCGGGCTCCTTGATAGACCATGTGGCACGCTGCTGGGGAACCTGGGTTTCCAGGCTCCCAGCTCCTCAGCTGCCTGCCTGGTGGGCTGATGGGAAGCTGGGAGCCTGAAAGTTGCGGGAGCCCCAGCTGCCAGGCTCGTGACTCCTCGCCAGGTAGGGCTCTTAGGGTCCATGGCTCCAGGACAGCCCACCAGGTGTGCTACCGTGGAGCTAGGTCTTGTAAGGCTCCAAGGGTCTCCAGCTCTGGGGCAGCCTACAAGGCTGCTTTAGAGCTCAGTGGAGATCAGCAATTCCATTTCACACAGAATTTCAAAATTTTTGAATATGATTCCAAATCAGAATGAAATCTGATTTTGAAATAGCAAACTCCTCTACAAAATAGAATTACCGTTCTCCCCCCAGTTCTTTCCGACTGTGATACTAGTGGGGCCTTGTAATGAATGAAATCCTGTCTTACTGCTTCCCACATCTTTCCCCCTGTTATTTTTCTCCTTTCATCCCTGTGGAAACAAATATTTCCCTTTCCTATATTCTTCCGGTGTGTGTGTGTGTGTGTTCACTCTGGCGGGGTTGGAACAGATGCCCCTGGGGTAGAAGGATCTTTCCCTGCTGCGTTCCCGCGTGGCCCTTTTCTTGGTCAGAGCTGCCTGCAGAGCAGACTCCATCTTGGCTATGAGGATGCTAAAGATACATAAACATAAACATAAAGGCTGTGGTGACTCTGAAGGGGGTGGGTCAGAGCCTGGGTGGGAAACACTGAGGTGACTCTGAACTGGGGATGGGGAGGTGAGAGCTGGATGGGAAACACTGAGGTGAATCTGAAGTGGTTGGGGAGCGGGGGTCACAGCATGGGCAGGAAAGTCTGTGGTGACTCTAAAGGGGGGTAAGGTCGGAGCATTGGCAGTAAAGGCTGAGGTAACTCCGAAAGAGTCGGGGGTCGGAGCCTGGGCAGGAAAGTCTGAGGTGGCACAGGAGGAGGAGTCCAGCACTTGGGTGGGAAACGCTGAGGTGACCCTAAGGGGGTGGGGAGGTGAGAGCCTGGGCAGGAAATGCTGTGGTGATTCTGAAGAGGGGGAGGTGTCAGAGCGTGGGCTGGAAAGGCTGAGGTGATTCTGAAGGGGCTGGGTCAGAGCCTGGGTGGGAAAAGCTGAGGTGACCCTAAGAGGGTGGAGAGGTTGGAGCCTGGGCGAGAAATGCTGTGGTGATTCTGAAGAGGGGGAGGTGTCAGAGCGTGGGCTGGAAAGGCTGAGGTGACTCTGAACGGGCTGGGTCAGAGCCTGGGCGGGAAAGGCTCAGGTGACTCTGAAGTGGGTGGGTCAGAGCCTGGGTGGGAAAAGCTGAGGTGACTCTGAAAGAGTTGGGGTCGGAGCCTGGGCAGGAAAGTCTGAGGTGGCAGAGGTGGAGGAGGAGTCCAGCATTTGGGCGGGAAACGCTGAGGGGAGGTGGGAGCCTGGGCGGGAAATGCTGTGGTGATTCTGAAGAGGGGGAGGTGTCAGAGCGTGGGCTGGAAAGGCTGAGGTGACTCTGAAGGGGCTGGGTCAGAGCCTGGGTGGGAAAAGCTGAGGTGACCCTAAGAGGGTGGAGAGGTTGGAGCCTGGGCGGGAAATGCTGTGGTGATTCTGAAGAGTGGGAGGTGTCAGAGCCTGGGCAAGAAAACACTGAGGTGACTCTGAAGGGGCTGGGTCAGAGCCTGGGCGGGAAAGGCTGAGGTGACTCTGAAGGGGCTGTGTCAGAGCCTGGGTGGGAAAAGCTGAGGTGACTCTGAAAGAGTTGGGGTCGGAGCCTGGGCAGGAAAGTCTGAGGTGGCAGAGGAGTAGGAGTCCAGCACTTGGGTGGGAAAAGCTGAGGTGACCCTAATGGGGTGGGGAGGTGGGAGCCTGGGTGGGAAATGCTGTGGTGATTCTGAAGAGGGAGAGGTGTCAGAGCATGGGCTGGAAAGGCTGAGGTGACTCTGAAGTGGGTGGGATCAGAGCCAGGGTGGAAAAGGCTCAGGTGACTCTGAAAGGGTGGGTTGGAGCCGGGCAGGAAAGGCTGTGGTGACTCTGAATGGTGAGGGTCAGAGCCTGGGTCGGAAACGCTGAGGTGACTCTAAGAGGGGGAGGGTTGGAGCCTGGGAGGGAAATGCTGTGGTGACTCTGAAGAGGGGGTGAGGTCAGAGCATTGGCGGGAAAGGCTGAGGTAACTCCGAAAGAGTCGGGGGTCGGAGCCTGGGCAGGAAAGTCTGAGGTGGCACAGGAGGAGGAGTCCAGCACTTGGGTGGGAAACGCTGAGGTGACCCTAAGGGGGTGGGGAGGTGGGAGCCTGGGCGGGAAATGCTGTGGTGATTCTGAAGAGGGGGAGGTGTCAGAGCGTGGGCTGGAAAGGCTGAGGTGACTCTGAAGGGGCTGGGTCAGAGCCTGGGTGGGAAAAGCTGAGGTGACCCTAAGAGGGTGGAGAGGTTGGAGCCTGGGAGAGAAATGCTGTGGTGATTCTGAAGAGGGGGAGGTGTCAGAGCGTGGGCTGGAAAGGCTGAGGTGACTCTGAACGGGCTGGGTCAGAGCCTGGGCGGGAAAGGCTCAGGTGACTCTGAAGTGGGTGGGTCAGAGCCAGGGTGGGAAAGGCTGTGGTGACTCTGAATTGCGGGGGGTTGCAGAGCCTGGATGGGAAAATCTGTGGTGACTCTTAACGGGGGTGGGTTCGGAGCCTGGGTAACACCAGAGGAGGAACCTGGAGTCTGGGCAGGAAAGTCTGAGGTGGCTGGGGAGGAGGAGTCCGGCACTTGGGTGGGAAAAGCTGAGGTGACCCTAAGGGGGTGGGGAGGTTGGAGCCTGGGCGGGAAATGTTGTGGTGATTCTGAAGAGTGGGAGGTGTCAGAGCCTGGGCAAGAAAACACTGAGGTGACTCTGAAATGCGGGTGGGGGCGGGGTGAGAGCCTGGATGGGAAACACTGAGGTGAATCTGAAGTGGTTGGGGAAGGGGAGTCAGAGCCTGGGCGCGAAAGTCTGTGGTGACTCTGAATGGGGTGGGTCAGAGCCTGGGCGGGAAACACTGAGGTGACCCTAATGGGGGGAGGGTTCGGAGCCTGGGCGGGAAATGCTGTGGAGACTCTGAATTGCGGGGGGTGTCAGAGCCTGGGCAGGAAAGGCTGAGGTGTCTCTGAAGGGGTGGGCCGGAATGGCTGAGGTGATGCAGGAGGAGGAGCTCAGCGCGAAAGATTTGGTACTTTTCTGACTCAGGAGGGGAAAATCTTATCTGAGAGTTGTGGAGTTGTTGTAAGGGTGTCTGACTAACACATGCTTCTGTGCTCCCTCTCTCTGTTTCAGGCATCTTCAAACACAAGTGGACAAGAAGAAAGGTTGAGGAATGTCAAGCCAAGGGGAAGAAAGAAGAGAAGTCACTGAAGCTGGAGGCAAAGGAAAGGGACTCTGGGCACAGTAAACTGCCTGTAATCAGGCCTCCAGTCATCTTATTACACTGTATGGGGATCTCAAGCCTTTTAATCCCTTGAATAGTATGACCCCCCTGTAAATAAGCAGGATCCAGGTCTTATGCCTTTTCCCTTTTTTTTTGGAGGGGAGGAAGATTGGTCAAGTTTAACACTGTGGGTCAAGTGACCTACTGCAGTGAGCTCTCTTTCTGTTCTGGGAAGTCCCCCTTTCTTTTGTATGTATGTGTATGTGAGTGCATGTGATACAAATGGGTGTGAACATCTGCATTTATTTATTTATTTTGAGTTCTTTCAGTTAAATCACTGCAGTGCTTTTTCTTTACTCTCCTCAGAATTGGAAAAAGAGCTGAATGTGTATTAATATATTTATCCTCCTCCTCCACACAAAAGGGAACAGTAAAAGCTCAGATATCATCTTTTAGTGCATAGGAGAATCTCTCTCCACTTCTGCTTTCTTTAGGTTGAATTCCTATTAGTGGGTTGATGGCAATGAATGGCCTTTAATGAGCGTGATTTAGGTCAAAGGAAGTAAAGCATGTGCTAGAACCTGGACAACATGACCACTCTGTATCAAGGATTTTGGTACCTGCCCTTCATTCTTTTGACAGCATGCCACATCAGCAGGTTGCTGGAAGGCCTCATTTTGTAATGAGGGGAGAGACTGAGTCTCTCTCTCTTCTGGGGGGTATCGATCTCTGTGGAAACCTACGAAGACTGACCGCCCTGTAAACTGGGTCCCGGTATGTGCCATTGTGTCCTTCTGACATTCTGCTGGGTTATCTGGCTAGTGTGAGTGACTGCCCTGTAATCAGAATGCCAGTCACCTCCCTCTGTCTTTGGAGGGGCATTGAGCTCTTTGTTAAACTGAGCAATGTGACCGCCCTGTATCTGGGGTCCGGGTCTCTGCCCTCTTGCTCATTTGGCTTTACGCCGTGCTCTGCCCCATTAGTCAGCGTGACAACCCTGTAATTAGGGTCTATGTCACAAGCCTCTCTAGGATGGGACATATTGAGCTCTTTGGTACTTTGACAGCTTGACCTTCCTGTAAATCAGGTTATGGTCTCCCCTATTTGGCTAATGCCAGTGACCACCCTGTAATCAGGGAACAGGTTGCATCTCGCTTTTGAAATCTGGGGGATTAGAATCTAGACCATAACATGGGCAGCTTGACCTCCCTGTAACTAGGGTTTGCGTCTCCGAGGCCCTTTGGGTCTCCGTTAACAGGTTGGTGAATGTGACTGCCCTGTAATCAGGGTGCAAGTCACCTCCCCCTGTCTTTGGAGGGGCATTGAGCTCTTTGTTCAACTGAGCAATGTGACCGCCCTGTAACTGGGGTCCGGGTCTCTGCCCTCTTGCTCTTCTGGCTTTACGCCGTGCTCTGCCCCATTAGTCAGCGTGACATCCCTGTAATTAGGGTCCATGTCACAAGCCTCTCTAGGATGGGACATATCCAGCTCTTTGGTACTTTGACAGCTTGACCTTCCTGTAATTCAGGTTATGGTCTCTCCTCTTTGGCTAATGCCAGCGACCACCCTGTAATCAGGGTACAGGTTGGACGTTGCTTTTGAAATCTGGGTAATTAGAATCATTTCCGTTACGTGGGCAGCTTGACCTCCCTGTAACTAGGGTGTGCGTCTCCGAGGCCCTCTGGGTCTCTTGGCCTCGTGCTGTCTTCACAGCCTGCTGCCAACGACCGCCCTGTAATCAGGGATCTGGTCTTTGCCCTCTAGTCTCTTGGCACTTGGCCAAATGCAGCCACTGCCCTGAATGAGCACCCTGTAAACAGGGTACAGGTCTCATCTGCTACTATTTATGGCACGCCCATGACACTGTGTCCAGAGTTCCGGCCCTTCAAACAGCGCTTCCAACTTGCCTGGAATTCTGCAGCCAAGTCTTCTGCTTTCTACTCACTTTTTGGACTCTTGCAGATCTGACATGCTACTGGTGGTAAGATCCGAAAGGGAGTGTCTGGGGCTGTTTTGGACTAAGTCATTCCAGGCAGTATACCTTGTCACATTGATTTAGGAATACTTGTCAATTAATTCCTTACCCCCCTTCATCATTTTATTCCTCCTGATTTTGTATGGAGGTTGCCTGGTGAAATAATTGTCAAGGGGAAATCTGGAGATTGTGGCTTTAGAGGGGAATGGGCCCAGTAGTTTTCTCACCCAGTGCAGCTTGGGAGGAGCGGGAAATCCTTCTGGAAATGTCTGAGGACCACAAAGAACTGTCTTGGACCTAAATATCCAGACTGTCTGCAGATGTGAAAAGGAACAGTGTATCAGTAGATTACACTGAGTTTACGTGCAGGACATGGCATTGTCGGTTCTCACTTACACACGCCTTGTGCTCTCTCTCTCTGTTTCAGACATCATGAAGCAAAAGTGGAGAAGAAGGAAGTGTCAGGAATGCCACACACAGAGGAGAAAAGAAGATGGAGGAAAAGGAAAGGAACTCTGGGCACAGTAACCAACCTCAAATCAGGCCTCAGGTCATGTAATTAGACTGTAGGGGAATCTCGAGCCTCTTAATACCTTGAGCAGCGTGACCGCCCTGTAAGCTGGGTCCCGGTCTGTGCTATTGTGTCGTTTTGACATTCTGCTCCGTTATCTGGCTATTGAGGGTGACTGCCCTGTAATCAGGGTGCAAGTCACCTCCCTCTGTCTTTGGAGGGGCATTGAGCTCTTTGTTAAACTGAGCAATGTGACCGCCCTGTATCTGGGGTCCGGGTCTCTGCCATCTTGCTCATTTGGCTTTACGCCGTGCTCTGCCCCATTAGTCAGCGTGACAACCCTGTAATTAGGGTCTATGTCACAAGCCTCTCTAGGATGGGACATATCGAGCTCTTTGGTACTTTGACAGCTTGACCTTCCTGTAAATCAGGTTATGGTCTCCCCTATTTGGCTAATGCCAGCGACCACCCTGTAATCAGGGTACAGGTTGCATCTCGCTTTTGAAATCTGGGGGATTAGAATCTAGACCATAACATGGGCAGCTTGACCTCCCTGTAACTAGGGTTTGCGTCTCCGAGGCCCTTTGGGTCTCCGTTAACAGGTTGGTGAATGTGACTGCCCTGTAATCAGGGTGCAAGTCACCTCCCACTGTCTTTGGAGGGGCATTGAGCTCTTTGTTCAACTGAGCAATGTGACCGCCCTGTAACTGGGGTCTGGGTCTCTGCCCTCTTGCTCATTTCGCTTTACGCCGTGCTCTGCCCCATTAGTCAGCGTGACATCCCTGTAATTAGGGTCCATGTCACAAGCCTCTCTAGGATGGGACATATCGAGCTCTTTGGTACTTTGACAGCTTGACCTTCCTGTAAATCAGGTTATGGTCTCCCCTATTTGGCTAATGCCAGCGACCACCCTGTAATCAGGGTACAGGTTGCATCTCGCTTTTGAAATCTGGGGGATTAGAATCTAGACCATAACATGGGCAGCTTGACCTCCCTGTAACTAGGGTTTGCGTCTCCGAGGCCCTTTGGGTCTCCGTTAACAGGTTGGTGAATGTGACTGCCCTGTAATCAGGGTGCAAGTCACCTCCCCCTGTCTTTGGAGGGGCATTGAGCTCTTTGTTAAACTGAGCAATGTGACCGCCCTGTAACTGGGGTCTGGGTCTCTGCCCTCTTGCTGATTTGGCTTTACGCCGTGCTCTGCCCCATTAGTCAGCGTGACATCCCTGTAATTAGGGTCCATGTCACAAGCCTCTCTAGGATGGGACATATCGAGCTCTTTGGTACTTTGACAGCTTGACCTTCCTGTAATTCAGGTTATGGTCTCCCCTATTTGGCTAATGCCAGCGACCACCCTGTAATCAGGGTACAGGTTGCATCTCGCTTTTGAAATCTGGGGGATTAGAATCATGTCCATAACATGGGCAGCTTGACCTCCCTGTAACTAGGGTGTGCGTCTCCGAGGCCCTCTGGGTCTCTTGGCCTCGTGCTGTCTTCACAGCCTGCTGCCAACGACCGCCCTGTAATCAGGGATCTGGTCTTTGCCCTCTAGTCTCTTGGCATTTGGCCAAATGCAGCCACTGCTCTGAATGAGCACCCTGTAAACAGGGTACAGGTCTCATCTGCTACTATTTATGGCACGCCCATGACACTGTGTCCAGAGTTCCGGCCCTTCAAACAGCGCTTCCAACTTGCCTGGAATTCTGCAGCCAAGTCTTCTGCTTTCTACTCACTTTTTGGACTCTTGGAGATCTGACATGCTACTGGTGGTAAGATCCGAAAGGGAGTGTCTGGGGCTGTTTTGGACTAAGTCATTCCAGGCAGTATACCTTGTCACATTGATTTAGGAATACTTGTCAATTAATTCCTTACCCCCCTTCATCATTTTATTCCTCCTGATTTTGTATGGAGGTTGCCTGGTGAAATAATTGTCAAGGGGAAATCTGGAGATTGTGGCTTTAGAGGGGAATGGGCCCAGTAGTTTTCTCACCCAGTGCAGCTTGGGAGGAGCGGGAAATGCTTCTGGAAATGTCTGAGGACCACAAAGAACTGTCTTGGACCTAAATATCCAGACTGTCTGCAGATGCGAAAAGGAACAGTGTATCAGTAGATTACACTGAGTTTGCGTGCAGGACATGGCATTGTCGGTTCTCACTTACACACGCCTTGTGCTCTCTCTCTCTGTTTCAGACCTCATGAAGCAAAAGTGGAGAAGAAGGAAGTGTCAGGAATGCCACACACAGAGGAGAAAAGAAGATGGAGGAAAAGGAAAGGAACTCTGGGCACAGTAACCAACCTCAAATCAGGCCTCAGGTCATGTAATTAGACTGTAGGGGAATCTCGAGCCTCTTAATACCTTGAGCAGCGTGACCGCCCTGTAAGCTGGGTCCCGGTCTGTGCTATTGTGTCGTTTTGACATTCTGCTCCGTTATCTGGCTATTGAGGGTGACTGCCCTGTAATCAGGGTGCAAGTCACCTCCCTCTGTCTTTGGAGGGGCATTGAGCTCTTTGTTAAACTGAGCAATGTGACCGCCCTGTATCTGGGGTCCGGGTCTCTGCCATCTTGCTCATTTGGCTTTACGCCGTGCTCTGCCCCATTAGTCAGCGTGACAACCCTGTAATTAGGGTCTATGTCACAAGCCTCTCTAGGATGGGACATATCGAGCTCTTTGGTACTTTGACAGCTTGACCTTCCTGTAAATCAGGTTATGGTCTCCCCTATTTGGCTAATGCCAGCGACCACCCTGTAATCAGGGTACAGGTTGCATCTCGCTTTTGAAATCTGGGGGATTAGAATCTAGACCATAACATGGGCAGCTTGACCTCCCTGTAACTAGGGTTTGCGTCTCCGAGGCCCTTTGGGTCTCCGTTAACAGGTTGGTGAATGTGACTGCCCTGTAATCAGGGTGCAAGTCACCTCCCCCTGTCTTTGGAGGGGCATTGAGCTCTTTGTTCAACTGAGCAATGTGACCGCCCTGTAACTGGGGTCTGGGTCTCTGCCCTCTTGCTCATTTGGCTTTACGCCGTGCTCTGCCCCATTAGTCAGCGTGACAACCCTGTAATTAGGGTCTATGTCACAAGCCTCTCTAGGATGGGACATATCGAGCTCTTTGGTACTTTGACAGCTTGACCTTCCTGTAAATCAGGTTATGGTCTCCCCTATTTGGCTAATGCCAGCGACCACCCTGTAATCAGGGTACAGGTTGCATCTCGCTTTTGAAATCTGGGGGATTAGAATCTAGACCATAACATGGGCAGCTTGACCTCCCTGTAACTAGGGTTTGCGTCTCTGAGGCCCTCTGGGTCTCTTGGCCTCGTGCTGTCTTCACAGCCTGCTGCCAACGACCGCCCTGTAATCAGGGATCTGGTCTTTGCCCTCTAGTCTCTTGGCATTTGGCCAAATGCAGCCACTGCCCTGAATGAGCACCCTGTAAACAGGGTACAGGTCTCATCTGCTACTATTTATGGCACGCCCATGACACTGTGTCCAGAGTTCCGGCCCTTCAAACAGCGCTTCCAACTTGCCTGGAATTCTGCAGCCAAGTCTTCTGCTTTCTACTCACTTTTTGGACTCTTGGAGATCTGACATGCTACTGGTGGTAAGATCCGAAAGGGAGTGTCTGGGGCTGTTTTGGACTAAGTCATTCCAGGCAGTATACCTTGTCACATTGATTTAGGAATACTTGTCAATTAATTCCTTACCCCCCTTCATCATTTTATTCCTCCTGATTTTGTATGGAGGTTGCCTGGTGAAATAATTGTCAAGGGGAAATCTGGAGATTGTGGCTTTAGAGGGGAATGGGCCCAGTAGTTTTCTCACCCAGTGCAGCTTGGAAGGAGCGGGAAATGCTTCTGGAAATGTCTGAGGACCACAAAGAACTGTCTTGGACCTAAATATCCAGACTGTCTGCAGATGCGAAAAGGAACAGTGTATCAGTAGATTACACTGAGTTTGCGTGCAGGACATGGCATTGTCGGTTCTCACTTACACACGCCTTGTGCTCTCTCTCTCTGTTTCAGACCTCATGAAGCAAAAGTGGAGAAGAAGGAAGTGTCAGGAATGCCACACACAGAGGAGAAAAGAAGATGGAGGAAAAGGAAAGGAACTCTGGGCACAGTAACCAACCTCAAATCAGGCCTCAGGTCATGTAATTAGACTGTAGGGGAATCTCGAGCCTCTTAATACCTTGAGCAGCGTGACCGCCCTGTAAGCTGGGTCCCGGTCTGTGCTATTGTGTCGTTTTGACATTCTGCTCCGTTATCTGGCTATTGAGGGTGACTGCCCTGTAATCAGGGTGCAAGTCACCTCCCTCTGTCTTTGGAGGGGCATTGAGCTCTTTGTTAAACTGAGCAATGTGACCGCCCTGTATCTGGGGTCCGGGTCTCTGCCATCTTGCTCATTTGGCTTTACGCCGTGCTCTGCCCCATTAGTCAGCGTGACAACCCTGTAATTAGGGTCTATGTCACAAGCCTCTCTAGGATGGGACATATCGAGCTCTTTGGTACTTTGACAGCTTGACCTTCCTGTAAATCAGGTTATGGTCTCCCCTATTTGGCTAATGCCAGCGACCACCCTGTAATCAGGGTACAGGTTGCATCTCGCTTTTGAAATCTGGGGGATTAGAATCTAGACCATAACATGGGCAGCTTGACCTCCCTGTAACTAGGGTTTGCGTCTCCGAGGCCCTTTGGGTCTCCGTTAACAGGTTGGTGAATGTGACTGCCCTGTAATCAGGGTGCAAGTCACCTCCCCCTGTCTTTGGAGGGGCATTGAGCTCTTTGTTCAACTGAGCAATGTGACCGCCCTGTAACTGGGGTCTGGGTCTCTGCCCTCTTGCTCATTTGGCTTTACGCCGTGCTCTGCCCCATTAGTCAGCGTGACAAACCTGTAATTAGGGTCCATGTCACAAGCCTCTCTAGGATGGGACATATCGAGCTCTTTGGTACTTTGACAGCTTGACCTTCCTGTAATTCAGGTTATGGTCTCCCCTATTTGGCTAATGCCAGCGACCACCCTGTAATCAGGGTACAGGTTGCATCTCGCTTTTGAAATCTGGGGGATTAGAATCATGTCCATAACATGGGCAGCTTGACCTCCCTGTAACTAGGGTGTGCGTCTCCGAGGCCCTCTGGGTCTCTTGGCCTCGTGCTGTCTTCACAGCCTGCTGCCAACGACCGCCCTGTAATCAGGGATCTGGTCTTTGCCCTCTAGTCTCTTGGCACTTGGCCAAATGCAGCCACTGCCCTGAATGAGCACCCTGTAAACAGGGTACAGGTCTCATCTGCTACTATTTATGGCACCCCCATGACACTGTGTCCAGAGTTCCGGCTCCTCAAACAGCGCTTCCAACTTGCCTGGAATTCTGCAACCAAGTCTCCTGCTTTCTACTCACTTTTTGGACTCTTGGAGATCTGACATGCTACTGGTGGTAAGATCCGAAAGGGAGTGTCTGGGGCTGTTTTGGACTAAGTCATTCCAGGCAGTATACCTTGTCACATTGATTTAGGAATACTTGTCAACTAATTCCTTACCCTCCTTCATCATTTTATTCCTCCTGATTTTGTATGGAGGCTGCCTGGTGAAATAATTGTCAAGGGGAAATCTGGAGATTGTGGCTTTAGAGGGGAATGGGCCCAGTAGTTTTCTCACCCAGTGCAGCTTGGGAGGAGCAGGAAATGCTTGTGGAAGTGTCTGAGGACCACAAAGAACTGTCTTGGACCTAAATATCCAGACTGTCTGCAGATGCGGAAAGGAACAGTGTATCAGTAGATTACACTGAGTTTGCGTGCGGGACATGGCATTGTCGGTTCTCACTTACACACGCCTTGTGCTCTCTCTCTCTGTTTCAGACATCATGAAGCAAAAGTGGAGAAGAAGGAAGTGTCAGGAATGCCACACACAGAGGAGAAAAGAAGATGGAGGAAAAGGAAAGGAACTCTGGGCACAGTAACCAACCTCAAATCAGGCCTCAGGTCATGTAATTAGACTGTAGGGGAATCTCGAGCCTCTTAATACCTTGAGCAGCGTGACCGCCCTGTAAGCTGGGTCCCGGTCTGTGCTATTGTGTCGTTTTGACATTCTGCTCCGTTATCTGGCTATTGAGGGTGACTGCCCTGTAATCAGGGTGCAAGTCACCTCCCCCTGTCTTTGGAGGGGCATTGAGCTCTTTGTTAAACTGAGCAATGTGACCGCCCTGTATCTGGGGTCCGGGTCTCTGCCCTCTTGCTCATTTGGCTTTACGCCGTGCTCTGCCCCATTAGTCAGCGTGACAACCCTGTAATTAGGGTCTATGTCACAAGCCTCTCTAGGATGGGACATATTGAGCTCTTTGGTACTTTGACAGCTTGATCTTTCTGTAATTCAGGTTCCGGTCTCCCCTATTTGGCTAATGCCAGCGACCACACTGTAATCAGGGTACAGGTTGCATCTCGCTTTTGAAATCTGGGGGATTAGAATCATGACCATAACATGGGCAGCTTGACCTCCCTGTAACTAGGGTTTGCGTCTCCGAGGCCCTTTGGGTCTCCGTTAACAGGTTGGTGAATGTGACTGCCCTGTAATCAGGGTGCAAGTCACCTCCCCGTGTCTTTGGAGGGGCATTGAGCTCTTTGTTAAACTGAGGAATGTGACCGCCCTGTAACTGGGGTCTGGGTCTCTGCCCTCTTGCTGATTTGGCTTTACGCCGTGCTCTGCCCCATTAGTCAGCGTGACAAACCTGTAATTAGGGTCCATGTCACAAGCCTCTCTAGGATGGGACATATCGAGCTCTTTGGTACTTTGACAGCTTGACCTTCCTGTAATTCAGGTTATGGTCTCCCCTATTTGGCTAATGCCAGCGACCACCCTGTAATCAGGGTACAGGTTGCATCTCGCTTTTGAAATCTGGGGGATTAGAATCATGTCCATAACATGGGCAGCTTGACCTCCCTGTAACTAGGGTGTGCGTCTCCGAGGCCCTCTGGGTCTCTTGGCCTCGTGCTGTCTTCACAGCCTGCTGCCAACGACCGCCCTGTAATCAGGGATCTGGTCTTTGCCCTCTAGTCTCTTGGCATTTGGCCAAATGCAGCCACTGCCCTGAATGAGCACCCTGTAAACAGGGTACAGGTCTCATCTGCTACTATTTATGGCATGCCCATGACACTGTGTCCAGAGTTCCGGCCCTTCAAACAGCGCTTGCAACTTGCCTGGAATTCTGCAGCCAAGTCTTCTGCTTTCTACTCACTTTTTGGACTCTTGGAGATCTGACATGCTACTGGTGGTAAGATCCGAAAGGGAGTGTCTGGGGCGGTTTTGGACCGTTGTCGAAAGCGGTTCTCATTTACACACGCCTTTTGCTCCCTCTCTCTGATTCAGGCATCATGAAGCAGAAGTGGAAAAGAAGGAAGTGTCAGTACCATGGCATAACTGTGAATCTGAAATGCATGGACCTTAAACACTCAAGTTGTATAGAATTATAACTTCCTATTATTAAGAAATCATCATTTCCTACTGGAAGTGCAAAGATGTGACTTAAGGGAAGGTATACATTTGAATCCTCCACTCCCCTCCAATTCTCCCCCCAAAACTCTTCCAATAAAGTTAAGGTTCAGAAAATTAACATTTACTCCAGGTAACGCCTAACTTGTGTATTTCTCACACATTTCTAAAAGGAAGCAAACACAAATAAATGTTTTGGCAACTGGCAGTTACTCTCCGCACTTCACAACTTTCAAACACCTGCTCTACTTAAACGGTCACACCAACCAAAGTGTACCACACATTCAAAATTAACTTTGCACCTATTGTGTCAGAAGTGAGAGTGTTTTTAGTAGTTGTGTCCATTGGTGGAAGTGGCAGTAGTGGTGTTTTAGTAGTCCTTTACGCTTATTGAATTCAAAGGATGATGATGTGGATGTTTTAGGTAGGTATTTTTCTGTTAAGTCTTGGTATTTGGGTAGAGGTGCAGTATTTTGTGATTATGACTGTTTTTCTGGTATTGGTTTAGTGTGAATTGTTGGCAATTCTAGATGTTTTTGTATCCGTACATTAGTAGATGTATTTAGAGGGCAAAGCTGAGGTTGCCTGTTTGGTGCAATTTAATTGGTGTGAAAGTTAATTTCGGGTAGGTGTTTGAAAGCACTGAGGTTTGAATTTTTAGCTCAACAAGGATGCAGGACCCACCTGGCTACCTCAGTTCTTACTGTCATTCCTAATTCCAAAATCTTGGATGAAGATGACCAGGCAGAATAAAGATATCTCCAGAGACTTTCAAGAGGGTAGCATTTCTGCAGCTTTAGGGGATCCCTTAAACCTTATTGAGCTTTTCAAAGTGTAATAATTGTGGGAAACTTCTACTTCTGCCAATTCCGTGTTGAACAATGACCTGTATTAAAGGACTTACACTGGGTAGTTAATTCTGTTCTGTATTAAGATGATTTTGCTAAAATCGCCGCTTTCTGATGTGTGAAATGAATTATCTAGCTCTGATTATACCTATTTGATAAAAGTGTGATAACGACCCCATGTTAAATGCATGGATTGAACTTTGATTGTCATATCACATTGCTTTGCTGTAACTCCTTATTTATGAATGTATTTGTTACTATTTATGTAATTCAATTAATAAAATGTATACATTCAAGTATAGTCTCAGTTCTTTCTTTGGCTAAACAAAAAGGAATCTGATAAACTTGTGAAGAATTTTGGTATTGTTACGTTTAATTTAATTAACATCTTTTTACCCTTTAAATGCGGCCGTTGGAAGTAACTACCCTTTAGTGGTGCAAGTTTGATTTTTCTCTTGGATCACACGTTTTGGGCAGACTGCAGTGTGATCTTGAGGATGGAGATCGCACTGCCACTTAGGTGCATAAGGTTGCCCTCCTAAAGCTTCTAAGGTGCACAAGAATAGGCCTTTGTTTGGTTCCTTCACTGTTCCCAGGCTTATAGATTGCTTGAGATCTGCAGGCCCTAAAGCTCACTTCCTGAGCACAATATATGATTGTGGCTATGATAAGATTGGACTAAAACTAGCAAGGTCCCCTGGTTTCTGCACCTTTCCCATTCAGACATTTTTTAAAAAGTAGATTAATGTAATATTTTTATATTCAATTCAATCTCAAGTTTCTCAGAAATTGACTTTTACGGTGCACTAAATTTTCAATATGCTAATACATGTGAGATAGTGTGGTCTAGTGGTTTAGAGCACTGGCCAGGGATTCAGGCGACCTGGTTTCTATTCCTGCCTCTGCTGCTGGGTCACTTGGTGGTCACTTTGCCTCCCTGTCCCAGTGTCCCCCTCCATTTAAAAAAAAAAAGTGGGGGAGGGGAGATGATTGTACTGACCTCATTTGTAAAGTGTTTTGAGATCTACAAGCACTAAACAGAATTTTTACTAAAAATGAGATTCTATAGGGGTGGGAAAGAACTAGAGATTAACTTTGGTAGGGTGCATGAGGATATAATTCACTATGGAGGCATTAATTTTGCTAATGCTGTGAAGAAAACTCTCTTGTGCATAATGAATTGAAACAGCCTCTCTCTCTTTGCATGTGTTAATTCATTTCTCCTATACCAGGTGCTTTTTGTTCCATTGAAATATGCATGGGGATGTGCTTTTTATTTATTACCCTTGCCCTATGATTTATTATTCAAAAGTGGGCAACTTGGAAAGCAAATACTCAATATTAGGTGATTGTTCGCCTGCTGTAGAAAAAGCCCGTGAAGAAGTGTGCAGCAGCTGCAGTTACACTAGGGGAACTCCATGACTTCAATAGATTCAATAGTCGTCTTTTCTCTGTTTACAGGTACTCTGACTTGCCCCTTTCCCCCTTCACTTAAACCCAATTCAGAGGCAGCTGATGAGTCGCAGGTGCAGTGGCTTCTTCCTTCTTAGAGGATGAATGGCACGCTATGAGAGACCTGAAACCTGATGGTATGATGATGAGGGCTTTAATTCAGCAAAGTACCATTCTAGCATACCTCAGCCAGAGTCATCATGCGTACCTGGAAAAAGAAAGGGCTTCCACAGCTAAACAAAAGATCTGTCAGGACTGACTATTCAATAGAATAGATTGCTGCTAGTTAACCTGGTGTAAAGTTGGCTAAACCTCTCAAAGACTGCGTTGGTGCAGGTTGCATTTCCACTGAATAATTACCATACCTTCTGCCTATTTAAAAATTATCTTCCCTGCTGTTTGATTTTTCTATGATGGTCTTATTGTTTAAAACTATTGTGTCGTGTTGCTCTCCATTGCTAATTAGCGGAGCTTGTTAGAAAAAAACAATTGCCAGAGTTTGCTCTTTTGTTGAAATTGAAACACACTGCAGGACTGTGTCAATTCTGACAGAATCCACCAGAAACCAAGCATGTTTCCAATGGAACTTTGCTGGCCAGGCAGAATTTCATCAGAAACTTGCTTGGCTTCCTGACAGCTCAGCTGCCGGGCTCCTTGATAGACCATGTGGCACGCTGCTGGGGAACCTGGGTTTCCAGGCTCCCAGCTCCTCAGCTGCCTGCCTGGTGGGCTGATGGGAAGCTGGGAGCCTGAAAGTTGCGGGAGCCCCAGCTGCCAGGCTCGTGACTCCTCGCCAGGTAGGGCTCTTAGGGTCCATGGCTCCAGGACAGCCCACCAGGTGTGCTACCGTGGAGCTAGGTCTTGTAAGGCTCCAAGGATCTCCAGCTTTGGGGCAGCCTACAAGGCTGCTTTAGAGCTCAGTGGAGATCAGCAATGCCATTTCACACAGAATTTCAAAATTTTTGAATATGATTCCAAATCAGAATGAAATCTGATTTTGAAATAGCAAAATCCTCTATAAAATAGAATTACCGTTCTCCCCCCAGCTCTTTCCGACCGTGGTACTAGTGGGGCCTTGTAATGAATGCAACCCTGTTTTACCGCTTCCCCCATCTTTCCCCCTGTTATCTTTCTCCTTTCATCTCCGTGGAAAGAAATATTTCCCTTTCCTATATTCTTCCGGGGTGTGTGTGTGTGTGTGTGTTCACTCTGGGGGGTTTGGAACAGTTGCCCCAGGGGTAAAAGGATCTTTCCCTGCTGCATTCCTGAGCGGCCCTTTTCTTGGTCAGAGGTGCCTGTCTACTGGGATTATTATCGCTAAAGATTCAAACACACATACAAACCCTATATATTCTGTTTCTTCAGGGGGAATAAAGAACAGAATTTCCATGTAACTCTAGAATGCTTTAAAGTTTAAGGTACTGGGTTATGACCTTTGGTCTCTTGTAGATAGAATTGTAAAATTACAAGCTCTTTATTTTTGTGTACTATAAAACACATCCCTATAATTAAATCAAGGTTGAAAGTGCTTTGCCTAGAAGATTAATTTAAACCTCTATGGATAAAAAGAAGAACCTCCAGGACTCAATATACTGATGTGTAGATAGCACCTCAGCACATTTCAGTGTGCGGGTCATTTCCTTTCTGATGCCTGTGCAGGGGATGTCTCTTTACACTAGAAGCTTTTGCTGTATCTTTTGGCTATATTGGCCCAGCTCCTCCAAGGTACATAGCCATTATGGGAGTGAAGGGCCCAAACATCTTTGAGGATGTGGGTCGCTATCTCCTGGTTTCTCTTTCCTGTCAATGGAGTCGGGCTGTGCAAATGGGAAGTCACTGCCTAAGGCTGGGAGTGGCCCAACTCCTCCCTGGGCTGGTGGTGGGCTCTGCCAAAGAGTCTGGGATGGCTCCGCGCTGCTGGGGACGAGGGAAGCCATGGTGGGCTTGGTGCTAAAGCCTGAGCAGCAGGGATGGGGCCAAGCTTGGCACAGTGGGGAAGCAGGGGCAGGCAGGCTCTGTGCACTGCTGAGGGACAGCAGGGGATGGTTTGGTTCCCCCTGCCCCGTAGGAAGAGGCCAGGGCAGGCTCAGTGCGGGGGCTGCCATGGGAAGCCTGACAGGTGAGATCCGCCCCTCGCACCTCTGGAGGCAGCTCTGTGCATCGCTGCCCTGCCGCCATGGCACCAGGACTCCAAAACTTAGTCGCAGACACAAGGGCTGGACGGAGCCCACAGGGGGCTCCACCAGGGGGTGGGGCTCAGACTGGGCGGTAATTGGTTCAAGAGGGAGGGCGTTCGGTGTGAGAGAGAGGCTGAGTCAGCTCAAGACTGAGGCGAGACTTCAGGTTAGAGGACGGCGAGCGCCGACTGTGAGGTGGGCCCGAGAGAACCTCTGAGGTGGCATGATCCGGGGGCGGGGCTTAGGAGCAGAGGGCCACATGCCCAGGCGGGGGCCCTGGTCTTTGAAATTCTGACACTACTCCAGGCCCTCAGGGAAAGGGGGGCTCAATGGGGAGAAGCGGCACTAGGAGCTGCCCACAGCCAGTAGAACCCCGCTACCCCGGGAACATCAGAATGGTTGGGACCAGATGAAGCAAGCACCTCAGAGGCGGGGGGCTCGGTCCAGGCTTCCACATGGCGGCATGAGAGGGACTGCGGCTGAGGCTAAAAGCGGTGCAGGCACCGTGAGGAGGGCGGATGGGAAGCAGCGACAGGCACTGCCTGAGAAAGAGGAGCGGGTGGCCGGTTGTGAGTTGGCAGGAGGGGCAAAGCAGAGGCTGGAGCGCCGCGATGAGATATGTATGTAAGAAGGGTAATCCAGATAAGGTGGTCTGGACCAAGCAGTGGCAGAGGGGTCTCTGTGCTCTGAAAGAGGCTCTGGTCAAGGGCTCGGTGCTGGTAAAGCAGGACTTTGACAAGCTCTTTCTGGTGTTCACTGACGCTTCAGAAGAGGGCTGGGGGTGGTGCCAATGCAGATTGACGGAAAGGGGGAGAGACATCCCATCGGGTATGTGAGCAGAAAGCTGCTGCCCCAGAAGCAGAACTCTCCAGCCATAGAAAAGGAATGCCTGGCCAGGGCGGCTGGGCCTTAAAAAGCTGCAGCCATATCGCTTTGGGCGGCTTTCCGCCAGGCCAGAGGGGGGCGCCCGCCGATGGCCGCCAGGCCAGAGGGGGGTGCCCGCCGATGGCCGGTTTCCGAAAGATGGTGCTCAGCTAGTGAGGGTCTAATTCTGCCCGAAGAAACATAACATTTTCATGCTGTGACGTTCTGTACCTCCACCACTCTGGCCGACTTACCAGACCCCCCAGATAGCCATGGCTGCAATGTTTCCCATTCTCCGGTTACTTTCTGTGGGTGTTGGAGATGTGTATTCCCCACCAGGGTGAAGTTCAGGGGAAGCTGTTGAGGAGAGAGGGAAATAAGTAGTGTGAATACTAGGACAGGCTAAGGTGACAAAATAAACACAGGGTAATGGGAGGGGAGCCAAATCACCTTTTTCAGGAAACCTGTACAGTAACAGCTACTCAACCCCCCCCCACTCTGCCCACGGCCCCACCCGCCCCCATCCCCTAAGCTCCCACCCCCGCCCCGCCTCTTGCCGCCCCCGCTGCTCCCCAGGTCCTGCCCTCACCCCTTCCCCAACCCCCGCCCTGCCTTTTCCCACCCCACCCCCTCCTCACCTCGTCTGACCCCCTTCTGTCCCCTCCTCCAAGTGTGCCTCATCCCTGCTCCTCTTTCTGCCTCCCAGCGCCTCCTGCACGCCGTGGAACAGCTGATTGTGGCGGGTGGGAGGCACTGGGAGGGAGGGAGGGAGCTGGCTGCCGGTGGGTGCTAAGCACCCACTAATTTTTTTCAGTTGGCGCTCCAGCCCTGGAGCCCCCAAGGGGTTGGCACCTATGGTAACAGCAATTCAGGGGTCTGGAACAATTTTTATAGTGGGGATGCTGAAAGCCATTGAACAACACTGTAAACCCCATGTATGATGGAAACCGTGCATTCGCTTGCTAATATCACTTCATGCTGGGCACCCCAGTGCCCCTAGTTCCAGCTCCCCTGCAGCATATATGCAAACGGCTAGTCTCTTGCTTGAGGAAAGTTAGTTACAAATTGCTCAGAGCCTGCTGCAGAGGATTCGTGCAGGGATAGAGCCATCTGCACGGGACTCTTACTTGTGCCACATGGAAGTGAGATGAGGTGCCTGGAGTAAGATGCTTTTGCACATACTTCTCTTGGGTTGTTCTTCGTACAGTTATGATCCACGTGGGGGGCCTTTAGCGAGCATGCACACATTGGGCTGGGACAGTGCTAGTACAGCTCTAGTGGGCGTAGCTTGCAATATCAGTGGCACAAAAATTACGTTGTGTGGAAACACCTTGTGTTCTGTACAGAAACCAGAGCCTCATCTCTTTCTAGGATGAAAGCTGGAGACAAACCTGTCACTATTTCCTCCTGCCTACCAATGGTAGGATAAAGGCGAGCTTAAGTGGGGATCTAGTAGTAGCGTATTCCTCCCTTTTTATTCCCCTAAGGTTGGCTTTCCCACAGGAAGGCCTAAAATCCTAGATGATAGAAATCGCCCAATGGCTTCTTAAGGAAATGAATTCATTTGTTATATGTAGCCCAGCTTAAAAACAGTGTGATGGAATGATTGGCGGGAGGTTCCCCTCTGCACCATAGGGGTAATGATTTAGTTAGACTTTGAAGAAGAACGTGTATGGCTCCCACATGCTCTGTTACTGCCATGTACCACCAGAGAGGGGGATACATCTTGGAGGTTGTGAACCAATCTGTTTATAATCCTTGACTTGTTTATACAGTCTATTGTTTTTGGTTGTTGTTTTTTGCTCTCATTTTAATGTAATTGTGTTTTGTCAATATAACCTGTAGGTTTCCACTCCACCAAGGAATGAAAGAAGGCAGAGAGACTTGAGCAGGAAAGAACTCCTACTACCGATAGGCACAGCTACTGAAAAAAACCTGCACCATAAGAAAGGATAGGCATTTGTTGTAAGAGTTAACTCCTTGTACGTGCCTCTAAACCAGCAGGTCCCAAGTTGAGGTTTATGTATCGGTGGTGGCACATGGAGGACCTGATGGTGGTCTTCAGTGAGCAGGCAGATCTCACGTTCCTAGTACTGAAATTACTGTCAATATGTTCCTAGTACTACTTTTCTTTGGAAGCATTTGCTGTACCTGCCACGAAGGCGTTACCTGATCTCGAAGAGGTGAGGAAATGGTCCATAGAACAATTTTTGTAAGATTAGGCCCACATCAGAACTGTTTTAGAACCCCAGAGGAAAGACAAGCAAAGGCTTCTGCAGTGGCGCCATCTGTTGACTTTGAATGTACAGAGGCTCCTATTAGCAACTCCGTATTTTCGGTTGCATTATGAAAGGGATTGCCAGTGGGGAATATGTTCCTGTTTTTTCTCTAAAGGGAGATTGACAATCATTGTGAGAACTCACACCCAATTTGTTTTTATACTATTGGAACATTTAACGTAGTGGCTGTTTGACTTCTTTTAAAAACTTTTAAATAAGAAATCTCCAGTTTTAGTGTCTGGCTTAAATTTGTCCTAGGCAGTGCTAGCAACTCTTCAGAATACTGTCTACGTACCCAGATTTGGTAGAGAGGTAGATCCTCACTAGGTCTGGTCTAAGGGCTAGTTTTGTTTTGTTTTTCAAATCGTTTTAAATTATTGGGTTTAGGGTAACTTTTAGTCATTATTCACATTACAACTGCAATTTTGACGCACTGTGCTCATAAAACTGGCTGTTGGTGGAACATGCAGTCCATGAGCACACAAGCTTGATTTTAGGCCGGTAGGGGGAGGGCAAAAGGGGTAGCCCCCATAGGCGCAGACTCTAGTGGCGCTGGTGGGTGCTCAAGCCCCCTCTACCCCCAGCCCTGGCCCGACTCCACCCCTGCTCCGCCTCTCCTATCCCCATTCCAGTAGTAACTGATTGATGTATTCCACCAAATGGGGAGCTGCATTTTAGAGGTGACAAAGAGAAACTTTGATAATCCTAATACAAAATGGCCTCTTCCTGCTCTCATTATTCACATGTAATTTTGTTTGTGGTGTATGCCCAAGAATGAATTGGATCTGGGTGCACACAAAGGTAATGGGATCAGGCGGTGGGGGCACAAAGCTGATAAGAGTGCATGCGAGCACAAACTTAATAGTGGGGGCAGTGCTAGTAAGTGTATTGTGCGTAGGTGTTGGATACATACAAACCTGATTTGATTTGGGTGGGGGGAGAGGGTATGTGAATGCACATAAACCTGATGGATGGGGTATGGACAGGCTAATTACAAACTAACAATTGATATGTATTAAGGGATGCATGCACTCTTGCTTAGTGGGGGAAAGGGCACCAATCTAGCCTCTTCCAATACAACCGTCTACTACACCAAACATCCAAATGGCCAAGGTTTTCTGGGGAAAAATAACCTGGTAAAAAGTAGAATAGGAAAAGGTGGCAGAGTTCAGGTGTGGCGTGGGGTCTGTTTGAATGGAAAGGCTAATTATCATTCAGTAACTATGATTTTTAATATGGAATTATTGTGAACTGGGACACTGATTCATCAATGTATTTAAGCATGTTCCTGATTGGAGCACTAACAGCAGTGGGATGGCTCACATACTTTAAGTTAGTCACGTGCATAAGTACTCTCTGGAATTGGGGTTTTAAGGCTGAACAATTACAGGGCTTTTCTCTTCTCCTTTTTTCTTTTTGGTTCAATAGGTATTTAATTCAACTCATTATTGCTATAGGTTGCCATTTTATATAAAATAATTATTTATTGATCAGAAACAAATGCCTACAGTAATTACATAAATAGGAACAATAAATAAATGACTGACCTAAAGATCCTGTTACAAATGGCGTAAAATGATCTGAAACGATTGTCACAGTGCACAGATAGAATAAATAGTAACAGCTTTTAAAATTCCACCGCATCTCATTTTAAATCCTGTATAAAATATTACTTGATTTTGATGAGTACTTCTAAAAATGTTGGTATTTAAATTTCTAAACTTCTTTGTGAGTTTGTCCTAGATTTGAAAACCCCATCATTCCACATGGATTCTCCTGCTAGCACTGAGGCTGAAGTGCTTGTCTCTTATGAAAGAAATTGGTCTCTCTTCACTTTCAGCCTGGGAAACTATAGGTCCTTACCATGGGCGTGCGCACGGGGTGGGCCCGGGCACACACCCTAATGCCCATGGGCCGGATCCGGATCTGGCCCCTCGGGGCTTTGCATCCGGCCCGCGGGATTTGCCCCCCGTGGTGCCGCAGGCCCCGCGCTGCTTTCCGAAGCAGCCATCAGGGCAGCATGTCTCTGGGGGTAAGGGGTTGCTCTAGGCACCGCCTCCCGAAGCTCCCATTGGCCGGGAACGGGGAACTGCGGCCAATGGGAGCTTCAGGGGAGGTACCTGGAGGCGTGGCAAGGGCAGCGTGCAGAGCCCTGTGCTGCCCCGCCCCTCCCCTCCCCTCCCCCGGGAGCGGCCCGGCATGGGGCCCTGGCAGGCAGGGAGCGCGCCGCTGCGGGTAAGCCCGAACCTCTCCTGCACCCCCTCTCCCTGCCCTGAGCCCCCGGCCTGCACCCCGTTGAGCCGGGCTCCCCCTCCCCAGGGCTGGGCTGGCTGCTTTAACAGCCCCATGTGCTCCCTGGCAGCCTCCCACCCGGCAGCACCAACACAGCCGCTTAAGGTGGCCCGCGGGGGTGCTGCCCCAGCTCCCCGCCCCAAGGCAGCTGCCCCCCTCCAGCGCCCAGGGTCCCAAACCCGCCTGCGGCTCCCCGCGCTGGCCAGGGGCCCGGGCACCACCCGGGGGGTCAGGCCGCCCCTGAGCCCAGCCCACCTTAAGTGGGGCCTGGGAGCCAGCAGGCCCGGGGCAGGGGGCGAGCCCGGCCCACAGGCCCCCTCCCGCAGCCCGGCTGCGAGCTCCGCTCCCCGGCGCTGTTCGGGGACTCCGGCCCGGCACCCTCGGGCTTGAGTCCAGCCCTGGGAGCAGCCCGGCGCCCTGCGATCCACCCTGGCTGCCTCTGCCCGGCCTGGCCCCAAGCGCCCAGCCCGGCCCCCTCTGCCCGGCCCTCGAGCCTGCCTGCCAGGGCGGGGGAGCCCAGATCCCCAGCCCCGGGCCTGCCTGCAAACAGCCTACCCTCCTGCACCCCAACTCCCTCTCCTGAGCCCCCTGCCTGCACCTCTCACCCCAACTCCCTGCCCTGAACCCCCTGCCTGCACCCTGTACCCCTCCTGCATCCCAACTCCCTGTCCTGAGCCCCCTGCCTGCACCTCTCACCCAACCCCCCTGCCCTGAGCTCCCAACCCCTTGTCCTGAGCCCCCTGCCTGCACCTCTCACCCCAACCCCCTGCCCTGAGCTCCCAACCCCCTGCCCTGAGCCCCCTGCCTGCACCTCTCACCCCAACCCCCTGCCCTGAACCCCCTGCCTGCACCCTGTACCCCTCCTGCATCCCAACTCCCTGCCCTGAGCCCCCTGCCTGCATCTCTCTCCCCAACCCCCTGTCCTGAGCCCCCTTCCTGCACCTTGCCCCCCAACCCCTGCCCCACAACTCCCTGCCCTGAGCCCCCAGCCTGCACCTTGCCCCGCAACCCCCTGCCCTGAGCCCCCTCCTGCCCCCAACCCGCTGCCCTGAACCCCCTGCCTGCACCCTGTACCCCTCCTGCATCCCAACTCCCTGCCCTGAGTCCCCTGACTGCACCTCTCACCCCAACCCCCTGCCCTGAGCTCCCAACCCCCTGTCCAGAGCCCCCTTCCTGCACCTTGCCCCCCAACCCCTGCCCCACAACTCCCTGCCCTGAGCCCCCTGCCTGCACCTTGCCCCGCAACCCCCTGCCCTGAGCCCCCTCCTGCCCCCAACCCCCTGCCGTGAGCCCCCTGCCTGCACCCTGTACCCCTCCTGCACCCCAACTCCCTGTCCTGAGCCCCCTGCCGCACCTCTCCTGCATCCCAACTCCCTGTCCTAAGCCCCCTGCCACACCCTGGCCCCCAATCCCTTGCCCTGAGCCCCCTCCTGCACTCCGCACCCCTCCTGTACCCCAAGCCCCTTCCCTGAGCCCCCTCATACATCCCACACCCTCCTCTGTCCCAATCCCTTGCCCTGAGCCCCTTCCTGCACACTGCACCCCTCCTGAACCCCTGCCCTGAGCCCCCTGCCGCACTCCGCCCCCTCTTGCACCTCAACCCCCTTCCCTGAGCCCCCTCATACATCCCACACCCCCTCCTCTGCCCCCCAATCCCTTGCCCTGAGCCCCTTCCCGCACACAGCACCCCCTCCCACACCCAGCCGTTTATGATGTTCGCCTTTCAAAAAAAAAAAAAAAATCCCTGGGTGCACACCCTAATGCAATGTGCTGCGCACGCCTATGGTCCTTACCTCCTGGTCAGAGAGTCCCATTTTCCATCACTGCAACCAAACATGTCTCCGCATGCCCAACTTGCTGATGAGTCTGTGTTGGAATATCTGAATGGAACTCTCACCTCAGGTCGTTTCAGAGAGATTTTTGCAAAAGCAGCAGGAAGATTTCCCAGATTGCCACCTTGCCGTTCCCCTTCAGAGACACTCGAGGCTTGAAAACCCCTTGGGGCCACCTGAAATCTCTCCCTTCGTTCTGACATTAGAGGAAAATTATGCACATCTTTTTTCTTGCAAAGTTTTTTCCAGTTCATATTTGTTATGCTGTTATACTGTGCTTAAGCTGCCTGTTACAATTCAGACATGAGATTTTGATCAGAGAAGAGTTGAACCACAGAAATATATAGCAAACACATTATGTCAACAATGTTTAAGGTTTAACCCTTTCTTAATTTTCTTGTAACTTTTTTGCATCGATATCCTTCATTTTGCAATTTAAACTTTGAGTAAATCAACAGAGTATTATCACATAAATTGTAATATGGACAGTTGGAATTTCATTATGGAGTGAAAAGAACAGGAGTACTTGTGGCACCTTAGAGACTAAGAATGCTCTAATAAATTTGTTAGTCTCTAAGGTGCCACAAGTACTCCTGTTCTTTTTGCAGATACAGACTAACACGGCTGCTACTCTGAAACCTGCCATTGTGGAGTGAGTGTATTGCATAATACAAGGTCAAGCATTTTGGAGCCTTAGAAATCACTGTGGGAAAAATCAGTAGAGAGGAGGGAATCCACTGCACGATACAATTTCCTCCAACTGTTTTAAGCTCTGTAGTCACTGCATCCTCAGCTGGAATGAAATGAGAGTTGGTTGAAACACAAAGGGAAAAATAAATGTTTCCCTTTATTAACGGCAATACATGAAATGAAAATATCTTTCTACACCTCATCATCTTACAAGTCTTATGCTCAGTTCACATATTTTATAAATGTCTCTAGGAAACTTCTCAAGCTCCGCTATATGATGAGGACAGAGTGAATGTATCGCATAACACGTCAAGCGTTCTGGAGTGTTAGAAGTCACCGTGGGAAGAATCAGCAGAGAGGAGGGATTCCACTGCATCCTTCTGTTTTAACCTCAGTAGTTGCAGCAGCCGGAGCTGAAATGAAATAGGGAATGGTTGAAATACAAAGGGAAAAAATATAATTTTCATTGAATTGATCTCAATAAATTAAATGAAAATATCTCTTCCACACATAAGCTCGCAAGTCATTTAGTATGTTCATATTTTTTTTTAAAGTCTCTAGGAAGCTTCTCAAACCTTGAAATACTAGAAATAGTTCTCATGAGGACAGATGAATGAATAGCAACCCTGATCATAATAGAAACACACTACATATGTAGAAGTCAGAGTACTTTAGGGGTGGAGGGGAAGTACACCTCTACCCCGATATAAGGCGACCCGTTATAACAGGAATTCGGATATAACACGGTAAAGCAGCGCTCTGGGGGGCGGGGCTGCGCGCTCCGGCGGATCGGCGCATCAGCGTGTCTGGCTTCGACACGCTGCTCTGAGCGGTGTGTTAAAGGTGCTGGGCCGGGGCCGAGGGGTTGGATAAGGGGCAGAGGGTCAGGGGACAGGGAGTGGGGGGTTTGGATGGTTCAGAGGCTCTGGGGGGCGGGGCAGTCGGGGGATGGGGAATGGGGGCGTTGGATAGGCCGTGGGAGTCCTAGGGGTGATTAGGGACGGGGGGTCTCTGGAGGAAAGGTTTAGGCCCCTCAAAAATATTGGCAAATCTCAACTTTAACCATTTCCTCCAATTTAGACGGCACATTTAAAATGTAGACAGCACAAACCGTCGGTCTCTTCCTTCTGTGAAACTATAGGAGAGAGTGTGCTCTGAGAAAATGAAACCTTAACTAATTGTTATTTCCCGATCTTAATATTCCTACCGGAGCTGAGGAATAGATGTAGTTGAAAGGTGTGAATATCATGTCCTGTTGATCACTCCAAGTAGCTGACAGTAGTGAAAAATTGAGAATAAATCATAAAACAGGATGAGCAATTAGGATAATAAAACATGCTAGAGAGGTACCCACATGGATGACTATGATTTCCAATGTGGTCAGAAGGAGGTTATGCAGAGAAGTCACATTAGGTATTTTTTTACCAAGTGTGTCCCTGGGATGAAAGAATTCAAATATTTTTTTAAAAATTGAAATTCAGTGTTCACCACTTTTGCTGGTTCCTTCTCTTTTAACATTTGCCTTCCCCTTTGCTTGGGCAGGGGAATTCTTCTGGTTTGTTTAATTCTCTTCCCTTCCTGTGGTCACGTTTCATTTTCTGGATCTCAAGCCCTAGCGCAGACTGTTGTGCTGGAGTTTCCATCATTGCAGAGAAATGTGTTTTAATTCAACAAGAAAAGAAAAATCACACGAAGAAACCATGAAAACATTTTTCTGCACATTAATTTGGTTAGAGTCTCCCAAGTTTTCCTGCACTTTTATAAGAAATTTGAGATTTTTGCTTCAAATTTTTGAAAGACACACTGCAAAGCAGAGAAAACAGACTTAGCAGAGCCCCCAGACTGTCCTGGGCTATGCTCCCCATTCTCCCATGATTTTCCAGCGGTGTTGGGCATCTGTATTCCACACCAGGGTGAAATCCCAGGGGAAGATGTTGCGGGGTACTGAAAGCAAATGAACAAAACTGCAAACCCAGTATACGATGAGACCATGTTTCGGTGGCTCTTATTACTTAAAGCTTCACACCCCCAGCACCCATTGTTCCAGCCTGGGGCAGCCCTGGCAGGGTGGCTGTAATGGAACCACGCTGATCGGGACCAGAAGGCAGGTCTCACAAAGCCCTAGAAGTGATGCGGACACTCAGGCGCTTTGTGTGGAAAGATTTTGTGTTCCGTGCAGAAGTCATCGGGTCATCTATTTCTATGATGAAAGCCTGCTAGTGGGATGATAAAGGTGAGCTTAAGTGGGGATGTATTGGTGGTGTTTTCCTCCCCTTTTATCTACCTGTGGCTGGCTTTCCCACAGGAAGACCTAAAGTCATAGATGATGGATAACCTCAAATGGCTCTTAAGTAGATGAAAAGATTCTTCCACATAGCACAGCTTAAAAACAGTGTGATGGAATGATTGTCAGGAGGTTCTCCTCTGCACTATAGGCGTAATGAAGACGTTAGACTTTGAGGAAGAGTTTGTATGGCTCCCAGGTGCAATAGGACCAGGTCAAGGCCCCTCTCCAGCCACTCCCCATAATTGAGGTTCCATTTCAGCATGTAGGTGTAGATAGTCTGGGTCGTTTCCCTAAGAAGACACCCAGAGGAAAGCTGTACAAACCGACTTGCTTGGCTGCAAGGCCAGAGGCGGTATCGACGGTGGCCGCAAGTTTCATAAAGATGTGTTCAGCTATTGAGGGTCTAATCCTCCCAGAAGAAATGTAACATTTTCATGGTGTGATGTTCTGTACCTCCACCACTCAGGCAGTGCAGCTCCCCCGTCCCACTCTTAGAGCCATAACTGAGTCCCACATGTATATATTTGTTATAACATTGCATTGGCCAGGGAGCATCACTTTATATTGCACATGCTACATTGTACGTGTACATTATACATACAATCATATTTCCTTTTGTAAAGATGTAACCACCTTATGTAAAATTGAGCAAAATGCTTAAAACAGTTCAAGCGCATTATGAGAGGAAAATATACACACTGAAAATGTGTTGCGGTTACTCAAGTATTTCCCAGGCCTATCTCCTTCAGTCCTGCATCTCAGGATAGAAGATACTGTAGACCGGCTATAAGCTGTACAAAGGGAGACTGTCTCTACAATGTAAAAAGGTGAAGTGGTCTAAGACATACTTGCTTTTCTTGGGCAAGACCTCATGAAATCAGATTACCCATCCTTCCGTTTTGCTCAGTTTTGCTGTGGAAAAGAATGAAAGCCGGCACCTCCTAGAGTAGGAAACCTCCCAAACATTTTTTTGCCAAACATTTTAGAAACTAGTCAACCACTATATTAAGTCACACATGCTGCCCTATCCTCTGTTTATATACCAGACCAGAATACAAGCAGAATAGCGGTACTGTGCTGAGAGCAGGGTGTGTGCTGGGAAGTCTCTATGCCCTTGAACTCTTGTCGTGCCTTTCTTTGCAACAGAATGGAGGGCTGCGGGTGTAGCCACTAGACGGCTCTGTGCTGTAGTAGGTGACAACCAATGGATGAGGTGTATAGGAACCCCATTTGTCTCTACCACTAGAGCACCACTGCAGCTATTCCTTGGCAACCCAGCAGGCTGAGGGGCAAAACAGTCCACCCAAAGCCAGATTGTTGAGCTTTGATGAGAGGTGGCCCCATTTGGTCCCATGTGTTCTGTGTTTCTCGCCTCATTTTCTTGCTAAGCGAGAGACGGATTTTTCCTGTGGTGGTTTCTTTTCACAATTTTTAGTGTCTTTTTTCTTCGCGTTCATCCCTGTATATTTATACAAGGCACCCAGTTTACTGTTCCACCATTTCTGTTTTGGGGAGGATGTTTTCTCCATTCTACTAGACACTGTTCTCTTTATTGTCCTGACACCAATATAAAAACTGTTTCACCAAGCTAGAGGTTTTATAAAATGCCAAACGCTGTTGGGCTGTCCAGTCTAGAAATACCTTTTAGAAAATAACAGATCTTCCCACTAGGTCTAAATAATTATCTTCTATATTTCCCTTACTCCTACTGTTCATCTAACAATTATGGCACCGTAACAAATGTCATGGCCTATTTCCCACATCATTTCTCCTCCTTTTCCTCTCTCTCTCGGTCTCTGTCAAGCTTGCCTGTACTTTTCCTTTTATGGATAGCTTCATCTCCCTGTTAGACCAAAACTGTGTTAGATAACCAGTAAGGGCCATCAACTAAACCCCTTTAATCCTAATTTCTCTTGAGGGGCTTTCCAACCTCGGGGAACTTTTTGGCTAAAAGAAAAGCTCATCTCGGCCTATATTCGTCTGAACTTCTGACAACGTGGCAACCCTTCCGCACAACTCCTTTCACAAAAGACCAATTTCATATTTAGTGGGGTGATTGTTTTCGGTTACTTGACTGTGGGTTCACGCTGGTGATGGTCAAATGCGCAGATAATTGCAGCATCAATGCAACTGACATTTGGAAAATAATCAAATGTTAAACTAGCTTTTATGTTGACATTTTCTGACTTTCAAAAACATAGACTAAATATGCAAGTCAGAATGCATCAGTTCTCCCCAGGTATAAATCTGTGTGGTATAAATCTGCTCCTTGAACATCTGTCTGATACTTCTTTGTATAATGTATGAGGAAATGCAAGTGCACTGATATGACACACAGGATCACAACTAGGGTGACCAGACGGCAAATGTGAAAAATCGGGACAGGGAGTGGGGGGGTAATAGGAACCTATATAAGAAAAAGACCCCAAATTCGGGACTGTCCCTATAAAATCGGGACAGCTGGTCACCCTAATCACAACACAGACTGACGTACAAGCAGAAGGACATAAATAGACAAGACCGAGGTGCTATAGTTGTTACCTAAACACAAAATCTTACACAAGGTGAAGAACCGCCAAGCTATGGGAAAGGTGATTCCACGTCTCAGGAAGGATGTTTTTCATGCTCATACTCACAGAGTAAAACATACTCTTCGGTCTAGATTTGTTTTCATTTCAGGTCAAGGAAAAACATCAAAGAAAGGGCTTAACCCTAAGAGACACTAACCACTTCCTGCAAGGTCCTGATCACCCTGAACTCCCACTGAACTAGTGGGTGCTGAGCACTTCTCAGAATTGGGCCCAAAGACTGAACAAAGAGAAATTTTCCATGACCGAGAAAACAGAGTGACTGTAACATGCTGCATCTTAAGGACAAGATGGCAGCTGCATTAGGCAGGGAGAAAAATCTACTTTTAAAAGTGTAATCTTTAGAAAACAGCCTTTAATTGATATTGCTACGTGTAGAAAGACTAGTTAGACATAATAGGCAAGATTCTGTCACCCCTACTCACACTGAGTAATACCTCACTCTACTAACTACTGATTTCAATGGGGCTTGCTTGTGGGGTGTTGTACTAGTCAACATAAGGGGGAGAGAATCTGGCCCAACATGAGACCAATGGGCAGATCCTCAGCTCATGGAATGCAGCATGGCACCATTGGCTGGCCCAATAGCATGAAAAGAAAACAGATAACCCAGAGTAGAAGTCAGTTACAGTGATTGGTGTAAGAGGATCAGAGCCAAAGCCTGACAATAATTTTTTTATATATATATGGAAAGAGAGAGATCAACTCTCAGAGCTCATCCAGAGCTCTGAGATAATAATAGAGAGCCTCTGACTAAGCCAGCCCTGATTACAGAATGGGCCCCACCTGAGAGAAATTAGGTGATCCCAGGTTTAACTACTGAGTGGGCCCAGCTGAGGAAGGGCTGGAGGAAAGAGAATGCAGAGAGTCAAAAGGTGCCTGCAGGGGCTTGAGTGAGCACCCAGGGGACAGATTGGGAGACCGAGAAGGGAAGGAAAGAGGTGAGGAAGGAAATGGTGCATGGAAAACTGCACTATGGGTAGAGGATTTGACTTGGTTGTGCAGTCCAGGGCCCTGGGCTGTAACCCAGAATTGAGACTGAGGTTGGGACTGGATTCCCCTACCAGCCCTCAGCAAGTGGTGTACAAGGGTAGCTGAGCCCAGTAAGGGGGCTGCAGTCTGAATGTGACCTTGCTGAAGAAGAGCTGTGGAGAGGCTGGAAGCTTTTGATTTCTATGAAGAGAGTTTAGAACTTTAGTCTGTTCCTTCCAGGGTCAGCCATCCACACTAAAGACTGTGCCCTGGCTGGAGGGGTGAGTTATCTAAAAGAAACCACCACAGCCCCAGAGTGACTGTTGACAAGGGCTGCTACCCCACAAGGATACCGTGATGCCATGCCTGGCCATGAGGCAGTGCAGGGTGGTGAGTAAACCCTGTTACAATGCTTTTTCTTAAATTCCTTTAATTGCAGCGTGTCTGAAACAACTACACTTTTGTAGTTTTCCTTGTCTGCTCTCTCTTTTCCTACCCCTCACGGCAAGCACTGTATCTCAGCCCTAGTCTACATCCAGCTGATGACAGCACCTTTGGTGAACAGTAAATGACTGACTGACTGACCTTGGCCACTTCTATATTGCGTGAGTACATGTGCTGCTAGACCCCTCTCTGCAGAAGGGATTCTTTCAACAGCAAGTTAACATGAAGTGATTTACTTTGTCCATATTGGATACACGGTTCAGGGGGTGGGGGAACAACTCCAGGTTGCACGTGCTTTTGAAATGTTTACTTCCCTATTCCGTAGGTCCTTTGGAAGAAATGTCATACAAAATGAACTCAAAGATTGCCTACTTGGAACTTCTTCTTTTTTGGATGGGATAAGTATTGCTGGTAAGTCATATAAATAATTGTGCTGCTAACCTTTGAATTTACTTAGCTCCTGGCCTAGCCCAAATTTGGTTGTAGGTTGTCTTTGTTTGTTTTAATTCTACATAAATTGTGCTGCCTTGGAACAATAAATAAACTCCACACTAGAAAAGGCCCATTCTGTGCATTAAGGGCTGGCTTCCTCTCTCCTTTACTTTCATTCCATGAGTCATCCCCTGAATCCAGTGAGAAACTTTACTACTAAGACAGCGGACGTATGTGCTGTAGCAGAATTGATCCCTTGTTGCCACATTTTCAAGAGCTCGGTTCCCATTTGGGCGCTTTAGTGAAGCGGCCAGACTTTCAAAAGTGCTCCATACCTGCCAGCTCCCACCATTCTACCTTTTGAAAATCTGATGCTAAATGTTTGTCAGTGCCCTAATTATGTTCTTCAAAGGCAGAAGGAATGTGGGGTCTTTTGTGGTAGAGTAGTTCTGAGCCATTGTAGCTCAGAATAATAGAACAGACTTGATGCTGCAATTCAGCGAATGCAAATGATTGTAGTCCCTTGCTGAACTACATTTCCCAGGATTATTTCAACCTAAGATCAGAACTCTTCCTCTTCCCAGGTATAAATGCCAATGGAAAGTCTTGATAAAGGGTCTTAAACAGCATAGTGTAGAGACCATCCAACCAGGTATGCATGTATGTCTAAATGCCTCAGTTTCCTTAGCCCCGATTTAACTACTCTTGCCAAAAACTGTGGCATTTAAATTTTCCTGTAATTATATGCTTTCTTAAATACTCCTTTTTCACCAGCTCACTAACTGTCTGAGGTCATAACCTGCATGGTTCAGAATTGCTTGTGTGTTTGTCACTCTCAAGATGCTGGACTGCAAAGAGTAGGGGGGTTGGGGTGAAGCAGAACATATTCATGCAGACATCAGTTCATTTGTATACATACATACATACATACATGTGCCTATTCCATACGTGCAAAGAGACCTGAGATCCCCTGACTCATTTGTTCACTGGCATAGCAAGCCGTGATTCCCCAAACAAGAAAATAAACCTACATAAAGGATCACATCCCCCTCCCCCTCCCTCCCCCCCAGTGTAATTCACAAAATAGAAGCACTAGGTAATAGTGCAGCTGGTGCCATGGCCAAGTGCTGCTGGGTATGTATCTACACTAGCCAACAGTAAAACAGCCATCGCTCTAGTACTTTATATAGGTGGCTAACACCATTCTATTTAAAACAAGAATTGTTCATTGCGGTATAGAAAGGAGCCCTCTGGGATCTATTTTCAAAATGTGTCCCATTCGAGAAATAGACGGTTGCCCCATTGTCCTCTATTGGGGCAGGCCTTCAAGGATGTTCCAACATTTTATTTTGTAAAATATATGGGCTCTTCCTGATCTCCAGCAGAGGGATGCTCCACAGACGAGGGCTCTCGGCTCCAGAGGGAAGTGTAACTTGTGCAGTGAGTGCTGGGCTTGTTGTTGTTTTGTTTTTCCGCCCCCCCCCCAAGCTCTGTCAGTCATATTTCCTGTGTGGCTTGGTGTATTCTTGAAGGGTTGCACAGAGCCCCTGATCTAGCTCACATTATTGGGGCTTTATAGATTAGGCCTAGGACCGCAAAGCAAATCCAGCACTGGGGAGACACTCCAGAGCGTTGACCGTGGCCTAATAAGCTGTTGCCAAGGTGATGCTGTCAGGAGTTTGGCCAGCATGCTGGACCAATTGAAGCTTCATCTCGATTGGGCTGATGGAGGCAGTAGAGTGGAAGGTAAAGGCATGTATTGCTGCAGCCAGGGCTTCATCTGGGATGGGCAGGGGGGTTGTTTCCTGCTTCTGTTGTGCATAGCTGGAAGTCTCAAACAAACATCTGTTACTTTAGGGACTGTCTTCCCCTCAATTTAACATACACATGATACCTTGTTGTAGGGGGTTAGGACAACTCACCTTGATGGTGTCTTTTCTTGGCATGCCCATATTTTCTTTATAAAAGTGGCTACTCTTGTTACTGACCTTCTGGGAAGGACTAATGGACAGGCAGTAGATACTGAGGAGGTGGGGCCAATATTTCAAAGTCCATAGGTAACTTAGTTATCTGCTTTAGAAGTAGGTTTTAGTTTCCTGTTGACTGCTAGCTAACAGATCTTTTAGGGCCAAACCTTGGCATTTGCACAAAGCCTTAGGCAAATCCAGAAACTACATGTAACTGATCAATTTGCCATGCAAAGAAATCTGCCTACAAATGTTGAAGCCTTTAAGGAGGTCTGTTAAACATTTGGCCCGGAGAGTCATACAAGAAAGGTAGGAATGTAAAAGTTTGCTTCTCTAACGTCCACGTCCAGCATATGTACGTGTGCCTTTATGATGGCAGTTAAGGGACTGGGTGAATCTGCTTTAAATTGCAAAATCTGTTGGAAAGAGGGATGGTGTCCCTAGCCTCTGTTTGCCCAAAACTGGGCATGGGCGATGGGGTGGATCGCATGATGACTTGTTGTTTTCATTTCCTGTGAGGCACCTGGCATTGGCCACTGGTGGAAGACCGGGTACTGGGCTAGCTGGACCTTTGGTCTGACCCAGTATGGCCATTCTTATGTTGAATAAGTTTCATAAAGACGTGTTCAGCTGTTGAGGATCTAATCATCCCAGAAGAAATGTAACCTTTTCATGGACTCTCACTGTGCTGGCGCCTGACTCTGGCCGCAAGGGTTTCCCTACATAGTTGATCTCATTCAGCTGCTTGAGGACCTTAAAGGGCCTGTCCCGGGCAGCCTGTAGTTTGTTCGTTCTGATGGGAATGAGAGCTGTCACCTGGTCCCCGGTAGCATAGGAGCGGGAACGCGCTGGGCGGTTGTACCAGACCTTTTGCTTACGTTGGGCCCTGGCTAAATTCTCCCCGGCCAAGTCCATGAGCTCAGCAAGCTTTTCCCAGAAAGTCAGTACATACTCCACTTCTGATTTTCCATCAGGGGAGGCCTTCCCCTCTCCTTCGTCCCTCAACAAGTCCACAGGTCCCCTTACTCTCCTCCCATACAGCCACTCGAAAGGAGAGAACACGGTTGATTTCTGGGCCCCTTCCCAGTAGGGGAACAACAGCTGGGGTAAATACTGGTTCGGGTGGGACCCAAGTGAGAGTGCCAATTCAGGACAAATGGCTTAAAACAGGGCAGTTAGACCAAGGCTGGGTTTTTCTACCTCTGCGCAAACCAAACCAAACCGGCCAGACAAAGAAGACTTTGGTCCTACCCCACGGGCTTAACCACAAGTCACACAAGCGGTTCCCTTAGACACTCCAGTTTCCCAGTATCACCAACCGTGCCACTTGGTATGGGGGCAAATGGTTATGAAAACCAATACCTCAGCAAAAGAAAAAAGGTTCTCTTGATCCCACAGGACCAAGCCCCAGGTCAATATACAAATCAGATCTTACCCACAAATCACACTGTTGCCAATCCTTTAGAATCTAAAGGTTTCTTCATAAAAGGAAAAAAGATATAGATGAGAGAGAATTGGTTAAATGGGATCCATGACATACAGTAATGGCAACAGAGGCTCCTGGGGCACCTTTAAGACTAACAGAAGGATTGGGAGCGTAAGCTTTCGTGGGTAAGAACCTCACTTCTTCAGATGCAAGTCATCTTGCATCTGAAGAAGTGAGGTTCTTACCCACGAGAGCTTATGCTCCCAATCCTTCTGTTAGTCTTAAAGGTGCCCCAGGAGCCTCGGTCTGACTCTGTAAAAAGCAGCAACCACGGCTACCCCTCTGATACTGGAGTAAGGGCAAGGTTATTGGTTCAGGCTTTCAGCAGTGATAGACTAAACTGCAGGTTCAAATCAAGTCTCTGGAGTACATCCCCAGCTGGGATGGGTCATCAGTCCTTTGCTACAAATGGCAGCTCTACACAAAGTCCCTCCAGAGGTAAGAAGCAGGATTGAAGACAAGATGGAGGTGAGGCATCAGCCTTTTATAGTCTTTTCCAGGTGTAAGAACACCTCTTTGTCCTTACTATGGAAAACTACAGCAAAATGGAGGCTGGAGTCACATGGGCAAGTCCCTGCCTACTTTGCTGAGTTACAAGGCGTATTTGCATTCTCTCAATGGGTCAGTTGTATAGCCGATGGTCCTTAATGGGCCGTCAAGCAGGCTAGGCAGAGCTGACACTGACTTGTCTGGGGTGTCACCTAGAAGCACAGCATGATTTTGAAATACAGACAGTATAGAGCCAATACTTTAAATACAACAATGATATATGCATCCAGCTAGCATAATCATAACCAAAACCTTGTCTTAGAGCCCTTATTTGACCTCCTTTCTACCGGCTTTGGTGCCACTACAGGACCGTGGTTGCAACAATGATCTGTATGGTCCCAGATTATATCAATAATGTCACACCCCCAATGCAAAACTGATGCAGGAAGGGATGACACCAACATCACTGACTACATCCCAAGAGCCCCCCATCCTTGGGTTCCGTCTCACTACAGCTAGTATTGGGTTAGAAGCCGTATTCGTGTAAAACAGAAATGGTTTATCCAAGTCCCGTTCAATAACCTGATTTAATCTCTTTACAAACTCAAGGTAAAACTTGGTTAGAACAATAATGGATTGGATCTGCTCTTGCAGCATGGTTTCTGTATGTTTCATTTTCTTTTGCCAAATGCTAAAGAACATAGCTACTTTATCCATACAAGCTCTGGCCAATGTTTGGAACCCAGTTAACATCAAGTCTATGTAGAGATTAATGTTGTCTATAGTATAGGAATCCTGGCATTTAGCCGTGACAGCAGTGTGGTAGTATGCCTCGGTTTCCCTTTTCATACAGCACATTAGGTTTGGAATGTCTTTTCCCCCGTTGAAAATTCCAATACTGTTCACAGGCATCAACTGTGAATTATCAGTTTAACAAGGCCCTTAACATAAAGTATGTTCTCATGTAATTCTTTTAACATGTTCAAGGTGGTGTGTTTTGTTTGTTTTTTCTCGCCCCCGCCAGATTAGGCACATTGCACATTTTTACAGTTCTTGGTAATAGCAACACATCAGTTACAAAAATTACCGTTAGCAATAAGAACAAATTCATTGCAAGTGTCCATTTACAATCCTGTTTGTTATGCCACACCTTTGGCTCCATACCATTGGGGTTTGGGCATTTTAGGGTTAACGTGGGGCTTCCCTTTGCAAAAGTAAGTACTCTCTTTCCTCCATGTCCTGAAGGTTTAAATCCTGATTTCTCTTGCTTAACAGAATTCCCTGGCTGATTGGGTGCGCTGTCTGTGCTAACAGCTATTAGCAAGTCTGTCTTCTCCCAGTCAGTCAGGTAATTTGCATCAACGCAAACACTAGCTTTTAAATTCTTAGCTGCTACCAATTTTAAGACTGGACTTCTGTCCTAAAGAGAGACCACACAAATCCCAAGAGGCTGAGGGTGAGAGTTTGCTTGCTCTCCCCTGTGGCCGGCCTCAAGCATTCAGCCATAAAACTGTTCTGCTCTGAAACACCAGTAACCAAATCTGTCACACCCTGAAGCACAGACTGCTCATTTAAGGAATTAGCATGGAGACATTCCTGTCCCAACACTAGTGTCTTTCCAACAAGCTAGCCACACACAAGTTCAGGAAGTTTTTCCTTCTTGCCACAAGTTTCCACACCATCAGTAGGTAACATGATCAAATCACCTTTCTGCTCTCCTGGTGTCCTGGCTAGGATATCACCCTGATCAGACAGAATTGCTACATCCTTTTCCAACCACCCATTAGCAACAGGTAAAATACAAGCACCAGAATTGTCCGGTCTCTGGGATTTTGCTAAGACGCTAACTGGATGCAACCTAGTTACAGTGCCATTCTCCCTAGCAGACACAAACTTAGGACCATTCCCTTCCTGGGCTTTAGTTGAATCCAGAACCAACTCTGAGACCACTGCACTATCCTCAACCATCACAGGCTGAAAGGCACCTTCTGTCTGCTTCACAAAGAAGAGCCGGAGCCGCATTCTCCTTTTCCAAACACGCAGCTTGGGATCTCATTTCCCTTGTCCCGGCACGCAGGGCTGTTCACAGACAATTGCTTGGAGACCGAGGTAGATTCCTCCGTAGGCAAGTTAAAATACCCCTGACGGACACAGGCACATTTCCTTCACTGTCACAATTCTCCCCACAGGAAACAAGTAAGGTGTAGGGGCCCTCATTTTCCGCTATCCTTGCCTTCCCAAACTGCTGACTAGATAAAGCCATCAGCTCACAAGGCTGTCTAGGCTCATCCAAACTTTCTTTACCAGACACGTTTCCACTCCCAACAGATAAACTGCTGCTCTATTCACTACCCTGAGCTACTGTCTGCAAATGAGAGTTACCCTTTTCAGGTTCACTTGTATAAGCTGTACTAGCCACCAATTCATTACCCCTTAAAAATCTACCCTTTCCTCCCTCAGCTGGGGCTTCCATCTGTCCATCCACTTTAAGCTGCTCCTGAGAAACATTTTCCTGACCAATGAGATCTTTCTGTGCTTGATCTAATTCCAGATTCACTTCTGAAACATTAGGCAGGCAGGCAGACATTCAGAAACTTCGTTCACAGCCAAACTACTACTTTCCAAAGACAAACCTTTGGAAAAACCTTCCAAAGACACAACTTTAGACACAACCTCTCCTGTGCCTGGTTTGTGCTAACTTGACTGAACATAGCTCTAATATCATTTCCAATCATAAGATCCTTAGGGATTGTGTTTTTTACTCCCGCAACCATGGTGCCCTCAAATCCCTTCCATTTCAGGTGGATTTGAGCCAAAGACGCCCTGACAAAATACTCAGCTGAGGCTACAACAGTTACACTTTCATCTGGCCAATAATCTTCCTCCCTGACAAGACTTGCTTTAACCAAAGTAATATCGGCTGCGGTGTCCTTCCATGCCATACACCTTACTCCATTCACTTCTGCACTGGTAATAAACTCTGCATTATTTTCCCCATATTTAGCTTTAATATGAGTTTTAAGGTCAAATTCTTCAGAGACCACAGAAACAGCATTTGCACACAGGGCACCAACGGTGGGCTGTGTGTGGCTTGCCTGTGAGTTTATAACAGGATTAGCATTTACCGTGGCATTTGGGGTTGCTGGTTTTGGGCTGCCCTTCAGGGTCGGGCAATCTGGTCTCATGTGGCCAAGCACACCACAGTGATGGCATTTAACCTGTTTATTCTTGTGGTGAGAGTTCCTATCCTCTGGGCCCCCATGAGCTCCTTTAGACTAGTCAGCGCCAGGTTTACTTTTAAATCCTTTTCCTCCCCTCCCCCCACCCCCTTGAACTGGGCAGAATGGTGATTAGTTTTCCCTGGGGGTTTATACCCTCCTCGAGCCCTGTTTTGGGTATGGGCACCCGCAATCTCTGCAGCCCGTAGGACTGACTCAGGGTTCCTATCACACACAGCTGCTCTCACGTGGTCAGGCACAATGTCCAAGAACTGTTGTTCCAAAATTATTAAATCCAGCAGTTTTTCAAAACTCCCATGCGCCTTTGCTTCCCACAACCCACTTTTTAACAAAGCCCATGGGCTTATGAGCACATTCTACAGAAGTGCAATCATTAGACACTTTAAACTTTCTAAACTTAACTCTGTAAGATTCAGGAGTAACCTTGAACGGCCTTAACACAGAATCTTTAAACCGCTCATAATCCAAGGCTTCTTGTTCCCCCAGTCCATTAAATACCTCCCTGGCTTTTCCAGTCAGTCTGGCCAGCAGGACAGGCATTCGCTGATCATCAGGGATCTGGTACAGATTGCAGAGGCATTCAAAGGTAGACAAAAACTCCTCTCTATCCTCAGTATCATTGTCAATGGGACACGTCCTTTCCCAGTTTTGCTTGTGGCGGTGGGGAAGTGGAGCACCAGGTGCTCCACTCTTCCATTACTTGGAGCTGAAGTTTGGCCGTCTCCTGTTCCATCTGTGGAGCTTTCTCCTCCGCAGCCAGCAGCTCCAGACGCCCCTTACGAGCTCTTTCTTCTCTCTTATCAGCTTCTCTTTCTAATTCAGCTGTTTTTTGGTTTTTTCCAGCAATCAAAGATCTGCTAGATTCCTTTCATGCTCAAGTTACAGTTTATTTGTTACCTTCTGTACTCTCATTTTTTCTGCATCTTCTGTAGCCGCCGGTAAGGGCTGCGCTCTTGCCCCCGGATCACTGGCCATTAACAGCTCTCTCAGTTCTTGATTTGTAGCTTTCTTTCTAAAGCTTATCCCCTTTTCTGAACACAAATCTTCCAGGGCTTCTTTGCCAAGGCCCTCATATGCTCTTTGCTTACCCGTTGCAACTGCTCTTTAACCAACCAAACTCTCAATCCCAAAATTCAAATTTGGATCGCGTGGGGTTCTGACCCAGAGCTTAATTGACCTGGTTCTGTGGATCCTAGCACGACTACGCCACTGTAACGATGCTGGTTCTGGCAGGACCCAACTGAGAGTGCCAATTTAGGACAAATTGCTTAAAACAGGGCAGTTACAGCCCAAGGCTGGGGTTTTTCCGCCTCTAAGGCAAACCAAACCTGCCCCACAAAGAGGACTTTGGTCTCACCCCACTGGCTAACCACAAGTCACACAAGCAGTTCCCTTTAAACACTCCAGTTTCCCAGTATCACCAACAGTGCCACTCGTTATGAAAACCAATACCCCAGTAAAAGAAAAAAAAGGTTCTCTGGATCCCAAAGGACCAAGCCCCAGACTCATGTCAATATACAAATGAGATCGTACCCACAAATCACGCTGTTGCCAGAATCTAAAATCTAAAGGTTTATTCATAAAAGGAAAAAAGATATAGATGAGAGAGGGAATTGGTTAAATGGAATCAATGACATACAGTAATGGCAAAGTTCTTGGTTCAGGCTTGTAGCCGTGATAGACTAAGCTGCAGGTTCAAATCAAGTCTCTGGAGTACATCCCCAGCTGGGATGGGTCATCAGTCCTTTGCTACAAACGGCAGCTCTACACAAAGTCCCTCCAGAGGTAAGAAGCAGGATTGAAGACGAGATGGAGATGAGGCATCAGCCTTTTATAGTCTTTTCCAGGTGTAAGAACACCTCTTTGTCCTTACTATGGAAAATTACAGCAAAATGGAGTCTGGAGTCACATGGGCAAGTCCCTCCCTACATTGCTGAGTTGCAAGGCATATTTGCCTTCTCTCAATGGGTCAGTTGTATAGCCGGTGGTCCTTAAGGGGCCATCAAGCAAGCTAGGCAGAGCTGACACTAACCTGTCTGGGGTGTCACCCAGAAGCACAGCATAATTATGAAATACAGACAGTATAGAGCCAATACTTCTAACTTTAAATACAACAATGATCTATGCATCCAGATAGCATAAACATAACCAGCAAACCAGAACCTTGTCTTAGAGACCTTATTTGACCTCCTTTATACCAGCTTTGGTGTCACTACAGGACCTTGGTTGCAACAATGACCTATATGGTCCCAGATTATATCAATAACATCACAACTTGTCCCAGTCCTGTGAGTGCTGGTTCATGAAGGTTTTCAGCAGCATCTTTAGGGTCCCATTGAACCTCTTCACCAGCCCGTTGGACTGAAGGTGATACGCTGAGGCCCAGGTGCGTCGGACCCCACACTTCTCCCACAAGCACCGGAGCAGAGTTGACGTGAAATTGGAGCCCTGGTCTGTAAGGAGCTCCTTGGGGAACCCCCCACTCTGCTGAAAACAGACAAGGCCACCTCCTCAAGATAGGGAGTAGCGAAATCTACCACCCCCAGAATGTATTTTTTTCCCCTGTCCGAATTGCCTTGCTGAGGGGTCCCACTATGTCTACGGCCACCTTCTGGAAAGGCTCCTCTATGATGAGCGGGGGCCTCAAAGCTGCTTTCTCCTTGTCCTGGGCCTTCCCCACCCTCTGGCAGGGATTGCAGGACCTGCAGTACTGCTGGATGGCATCAAAGATCCCAGGCCAGTGTAAGTTCTGTAGCAGCTTCTGCCTGGTGCGCTGGATTTCCTGGTATCCCGAGAGAGGGACAGCATGGGCCAGGTACAGTAGCCTGCGGTAGTACTTCTGGGGGACCACTGGCTGTCTCCTGATCTCCTCCCTTCCCCCCCCCCTCCCCCAGTTCCACTTCCCCTTGGGGAGCCCATTCCCAAGACAGGAATCCCTTCTCCCACAGGAATCTTTCCAGGCAGCCTACCCCCAGGGGTTTTGCCGGGCTGTGGCCAGCAAGTTCCCTTAGTTTCTCTAAAGAGGGATCTTTCCGCAGCTCGGCCTGGAATTCAGCGGCTGGGGAAGGGATGAGGACCTGCTCCCTCTCAGTGGCTGGGTCCCAGGCCGCAGCCCCGCCAAGTCCTGTCCCCAATGACTCTTTTCCCGCTGGGGTAGGAACCTGCACCCCCGGCAGGCCACCGCCCCCCATGTCAGGGCAGAATGCCCTTCGCTGGCTCTGGCTACAGGTGATGACTAGGGCACTCTGGGAGCTGCCCGGCCAATCTGCCAGGTCACCCCCCCCCATCAGCACCTCGGTAGGCAACTGATAATGCACCCCCACATCTTTGGGGCCCTCCTTGGCCCCCTATTTCAGATGTACCCTGGTCATGGGTACCTTAAATGGGGGCTCGCAGACACCCATCAGGGTTAGGTAGGTGTTGGACACCAGCCGGTTTGGGGCCACCACCTCGGGCCGGGCCAGTGTCACCTCAAGTCCCAGTGACCTGCTTCCCATCCACCTCCAGGGGAATGAGGCACTCGCTCCTCAGGGGCCGCCCCACACCCACCCTGTACACTGAGCATCAAGCCTCCCCGAGGAGCTGGCCTGGAAGACTTCTCCCTCTTGGGCCATTGCTAAACTGCCAGTCCCACCTGCCTGGGGATCCAGCCCCTTTGAGGGCTCGGTTTGCTCATTCTGTCCCTGAGCTTTTGGCTCCGGGCCCATCTGTGGCCCCCCTGCCCACAGTAATTACACCTCAGGTCCCGTTGGTCTCCAGGGGCTGGTGGGTCAGCTCTGGTATTGGCTGTGCCTCTCAGGAGGGATTTCTCCAAGACTTCCTTCAGGGAAGCCCCTGGGTGACCCCCCCCCTCCCCACCTTCTGCACTGACGTGGGCCTGTCCCCCTGGGATTCCCTTCCAGTGCCCGACCTGCTAACTACAAACTCATCCGCCAGCAGCCCTGCGTGGCACAGGTCCTTCGGCCTCTTGTCTGCAAACTACATCCTCAGGTCAGGGGGGCAGAGTTCATACAGTTGCTCCAGCTCCATAATTCAATCACGTCCTCCTTGGTCTGGGCCCCGCCCCATTCACCCACTTGCGGGTGTATTTCCCAATCAGCGTGACCAGTTCCAGATAGGTCACCCCCTGGGTCTTCTGCACACTCAGGAACCTTTTCCTGTACGCCTCGGGGGGTCAGCTCAAACTTGCGCAGCAGGACTTGTTTGAACAGTTCATAGTCCCTTGCTTCCACCTCATCCATCTGGCTGAACATCTCTGTGGGTTTGGGACCCAGTAAGGGGGTGAGATGCCAAAGATGTCTGCAGGGTCAACCTGGTGCACATTGCAGACCTTCTCAAGGGCAGTGAAGAAGGCACCTCTATCATCCCCTTCCTTAAACTGTGGCAGCACTCTTATATCTGAGTTCCCTATGGGCTTAGCTAGCCTGGGCCCGTCCGCACTCACCACGGTAGGGGTCTCTCTGCTTCTCAGCTCTGCCATCGCCAGTTCATGCTGCCTCTGTCTCTGACGGTCCTCCCATTCCTTCTCATGGTCCTCCAGCTCTTTCAGTTTCTGTCCCTTTTCCAACTCCAACTGTCTCAGCTCCACCAACGGGGAACTCGGTCGGGAAGATCCCCTGCTGGTCGGAGAGATGGGCTGCCTGGCTGCTCCCAGCCTCTCTCTCAGGAACTGGCTCCTTAGAGTGATCATTCTCTTCCAACTGGGCAATCAGCTGTGTCTTGGTGAATTTTCCAAGGCGCGGCCCTCTCTCTCTCTCTGCACAGCTCTACAATGTCCTTCTTAAGGACATGGGTATAGGCCATCTCCATGCTGTTCCCAAGGGGTCATGGACTCACAGGCCTGTACTCTCTCAGCTCCCCACAATCCCTGGGAGGAACCCCTTCAGTGTGACAGCCACTCTCAGGGGTCCACTCTTTCTTGGGGGTTAAGCCGGAGGCTCCTCCGCCTCCTGGAATTGCACCTCTCAGAGCCTCCAGCATGCCCATCTCTCGCTAATCCCCCTTTGTTTTATTGCTCCCCAGTCACTTACTGCAGGATGCTCTGTCCACGGGGTGCAGTTTGATCCCACCTCTGCACCAGCTGTCCCGGAGTCACCGGGCGATGCTCTGGAACTGCTCCCTACGAAGCCAGGCAGGACTCTGGTCTAGCATGCCTCCTCTCTTTGAGCATACTGTCTCCAGGGCAAGAAGCTTACAGAGCTTCGACCTTCCTGGGTCTTACCTTGGAGCATTAAGCAGCCCCTTCCTCACCAGGCGCTTCCCGCAGCAAGTCTGCCCAGGCGAGGCTGCTGAGGAAGCCAGAGGGCCCTGCACCCCAACTCTGCAGTCAGAGGTGACTCTTAGCCAGCGTACAACAGAAGGTTTATTCGTTGACAGGAACACGGCGTAGAACAGACGTAACTATTACAAACATGTGTGCCTTTCAGCCAAGTCCATCTTGGGAATCCTGGGCCAGACGCCCTGGATTCCCCTTTTCCAGTCTCCCGAGGCAGACTGCCAGCCTCCAGCCACCTGACCTGGGACGCTCCCCTTGATGCCCCTCCTCCTTCTTGGTCTCACTTCGCAGGCCAAAGGTGTCACCTGGCCGCACCCCCCTCCTGGGTCTCAGGTTACATAGATGCAAATAGCTGGGCAGTCTCACCTGCCCTGAGGGCCTCCGCAAAATCACACTCCCAATTCCCACCAGCTAAGTATTGGTGCATTACACTGGGAAACTAAGGTACACACAATATTAGTACAGGACAGTAAGACTCGCACGCAACATAACAAGATAAATAAAACCCCACTTCGTCATATCCACAGAACAAACTACAGCCTGCCTGGGATGGGTCCTTCAAGGTCATCAAACAGCTGAATGAGGTAAACTATGTAGTGAAACTGTCTAACTGGGCTCACAGCCACTGGGTGTACCATGTCAACGTGATTGAAGCCATACTTTGACAGGGAGAATTTGGTACTGGCCATCTGTGGCCAGCGGGAGGAGCAGGAAGATGACCCACTCGTGGATCTATTCCCTGAGACTGGGCCGGCCCTTCGCCGGAATCAATTCCCCTCTCAGATCAGCTAACCCCTGCCCAGTAGGCTGAGATCCGAGAGGCGCTGCTCTCCAACGAGCCTGGGCTCAGTAACCTGGCTGTCCACCAGGTGGCGACAGGAGCCCACCCCGCGGTAAGATGCTCCCCGTTCCAGGTCACTGGGAAAAAAGCCCAACCTGGAGAGAGAGGTCAAGGACATGCTGGCTATAGGGGTGGTCCAGCTGTCTTCCAGCCCTTGGGCCTCTCCCATAGTGTTGGTCCCCAAGAAGGACGGGTCAATCTGGTTTTGTGCGGATTACCGGAGGCTTAATGCCATCACCAAGTTCGATGCCTACCCCATGCCTAGGCCTGATGATCTTCTAGACGGGACGGGGAGGTGGGGGTCGTTATCTCACTACTATGGCTCTCACCAAGGGCTACAGGCAAGTACCTTTTGGATCTGGATGCTGGGCAGAAATCTGCTTTTATCACCCTTCTGGGGTTATAAGAGTTCCTGGTCCTACCTTTTGGGCCTAAATGGGGCACCTGCCACCTTCCAGCGTCTGGTGGACCAGTTACTCATTCAGAGGGAGAATTTTGCCTTGGCATATAGTGATGATATCTGCATTTTTAGCCAGACCTGGGAGGACCATGTGGCCCAGGTTAAACAAGGGCTGAACTGGCTCCAGAACACAGGTCTGACTATAAAAGCTGGGAAGTGCAAAGGTGGGCGGGGGCGGGAGTTGTGAGAGATGTCAGACCTGGGCCACAAAATGGGGGGCGGCTGCCTAAAGCTAGAGCCGGCTCAGGTGGAGGTGATCAGAGATGGGCCCGTTCCCCAGATGAAAAAGCAAGTCCAGGCTTTCATTGGGATGGCGGGCTACTACCGGAGATTCGTTCCCCACTTTAGCTTCATAGCCACCCGAATCACTAAGGTATGTAAGAAGGGAAATCCAGATAAGGTGGTCTGGACCACGCAGTGGCAGAGGGGTCTCTGTGCTCTGAAAGAGGCTCTGGTCAAGGGCTCGGTGCTGGTAAAGCAGGACTTTGACAAGCTCTTTCTGGTGTTCACTGACGCTTCAGAAGAGGGCTGGGTGTGGCGCCAATGCAGATTGACGGAAAGGGGGAGAGACATCCCATCGGGTATGTGAGCAGAAAGCTGCTGTGCCAGAAGCAGAACTCTCCAGCCATAGAAAAGGAACGCCTGGCCAGGGCGACTGGGCCTTAAAAAGCTGCAGCCATATCGCTTCTGGTCGGCTTTCCGCCAGGCCAGAGGGGGGCGCCCGCCGATGGCCGCCAGGCCAGAGGGGGGCGCCCGCCGATGGCCGCCAGGCCAGAGGGGGGCGCCCGCCGATGGCCGCCAGGCCAGAGGGGGGCGCCCGCCGATGGCCGCCAGGCCAGAGGGGGGCGCCCGCCGATGGCCGCCAGGCCAGAGGGGGGCGCCCGCCGATGGCCGCCAGGCCAGAGGGGGGCGCCCGCCGATGGCCGCCAGGCCAGAGGGGGGCGCCCGCCGATGGCCGCCAGGCCAGAGGGGGGCGCCCGCCGATGGCCGCCAGGCCAGAGGGGGGCGCCCGCCGATGGCCGCCAGGCCAGAGGGGGGCGCCCGCCGATGGCCGCCAGGCCAGAGGGGGGCGCCCGCCGATGGCCGCCAGGCCAGAGGGGGGCGCCCGCCGATGGCCGCCAGGCCAGAGGGGGGCGCCCGCCGATGGCCGCCAGGCCAGAGGGGGGCGCCCGCCGATGGCCGCCAGGCCAGAGGGGGGCGCCCGCCGATGGCCGCCAGGCCAGAGGGGGGCGCCCGCCGATGGCCGCCAGGCCAGAGGGGGGCGCCCGCCGATGGCCGCCAGGCCAGAGGGGGGCGCCCGCCGATGGCCGCCAGGCCAGAGGGGGGCGCCCGCCGATGGCCGCCAGGCCAGAGGGGGGCGCCCGCCGATGGCCGCCAGGCCAGAGGGGGGCGCCCGCCGATGGCCGCCAGGCCAGAGGGGGGCGCCCGCCGATGGCCGCCAGGCCAGAGGGGGGCGCCCGCCGATGGCCGCCAGGCCAGAGGGGGGCGCCCGCCGATGGCCGCCAGGCCAGAGGGGGGCGCCCGCCGATGGCCGCCAGGCCAGAGGGGGGCGCCCGCCGATGGCCGCCAGGCCAGAGGGGGGCGCCCGCCGATGGCCGCCAGGCCAGAGGGGGGCGCCCGCCGATGGCCGCCAGGCCAGAGGGGGGCGCCCGCCGATGGCCGCCAGGCCAGAGGGGGGCGCCCGCCGATGGCCGCCAGGCCAGAGGGGGGCGCCCGCCGATGGCCGCCAGGCCAGAGGGGGGCGCCCGCCGATGGCCGCCAGGCCAGAGGGGGGCGCCCGCCGATGGCCGCCAGGCCAGAGGGGGGCGCCCGCCGATGGCCGCCAGGCCAGAGGGGGGCGCCCGCCGATGGCCGCCAGGCCAGAGGGGGGCGCCCGCCGATGGCCGCCAGGCCAGAGGGGGGCGCCCGCCGATGGCCGCCAGGCCAGAGGGGGGCGCCCGCCGATGGCCGCCAGGCCAGAGGGGGGCGCCCGCCGATGGCCGCCAGGCCAGAGGGGGGCGCCCGCCGATGGCCGCCAGGCCAGAGGGGGGCGCCCGCCGATGGCCGCCAGGCCAGAGGGGGGCGCCCGCCGATGGCCGCCAGGCCAGAGGGGGGCGCCCGCCGATGGCCGCCAGGCCAGAGGGGGGCGCCCGCCGATGGCCGCCAGGCCAGAGGGGGGCGCCCGCCGATGGCCGCCAGGCCAGAGGGGGGCGCCCGCCGATGGCCGCCAGGCCAGAGGGGGGCGCCCGCCGATGGCCGCCAGGCCAGAGGGGGGCGCCCGCCGATGGCCGCCAGGCCAGAGGGGGGCGCCCGCCGATGGCCGCCAGGCCAGAGGGGGGCGCCCGCCGATGGCCGCCAGGCCAGAGGGGGGCGCCCGCCGATGGCCGCCAGGCCAGAGGGGGGCGCCCGCCGATGGCCGCCAGGCCAGAGGGGGGCGCCCGCCGATGGCCGCCAGGCCAGAGGGGGGCGCCCGCCGATGGCCGCCAGGCCAGAGGGGGGCGCCCGCCGATGGCCGCCAGGCCAGAGGGGGGCGCCCGCCGATGGCCGCCAGGCCAGAGGGGGGCGCCCGCCGATGGCCGCCAGGCCAGAGGGGGGCGCCCGCCGATGGCCGCCAGGCCAGAGGGGGGCGCCCGCCGATGGCCGCCAGGCCAGAGGGGGGCGCCCGCCGATGGCCGCCAGGCCAGAGGGGGGCGCCCGCCGATGGCCGCCAGGCCAGAGGGGGGCGCCCGCCGATGGCCGCCAGGCCAGAGGGGGGCGCCCGCCGATGGCCGCCAGGCCAGAGGGGGGCGCCCGCCGATGGCCGCCAGGCCAGAGGGGGGCGCCCGCCGATGGCCGCCAGGCCAGAGGGGGGCGCCCGCCGATGGCCGCCAGGCCAGAGGGGGGCGCCCGCCGATGGCCGCCAGGCCAGAGGGGGGCGCCCGCCGATGGCCGCCAGGCCAGAGGGGGGCGCCCGCCGATGGCCGCCAGGCCAGAGGGGGGCGCCCGCCGATGGCCGCCAGGCCAGAGGGGGGCGCCCGCCGATGGCCGCCAGGCCAGAGGGGGGCGCCCGCCGATGGCCGCCAGGCCAGAGGGGGGCGCCCGCCGATGGCCGCCAGGCCAGAGGGGGGCGCCCGCCGATGGCCGCCAGGCCAGAGGGGGGCGCCCGCCGATGGCCGGTTTCCGAAAGATGGTGCTCAGCTAGTGAGGGTCTAATTCTGCCCGAAGAAACATAACGTTTTCATGCTGTGACGTTCTGTACCTCCACCACTCTGGCCGACTTACCAGACCCCCCAGATAGCCATGGCTGCAATGTTTCCCATTCTCCGGTTACTTTCTGTGGGTGTTGGAGATGTGTATTCCCCACCAGGGTGAAGGTCATCGGCGGGCGCCCCCCCTCTGGCCTGGCGGCCATCGGCGGGCGCCCCGCCAGGCCAGAGGGGGGCGCCCGCCGATGGCCGGTTTCCGAAAGATGGTGCTCAGCTAGTGAGGATCTAATTCTGCCCGAAGAAACCACAGAGAACTGTATTGGACCTAAATATCCAGACTGTCTGCAGATGCGGAAAAGAACCGTGTATCAGTAGCTTACACTGAGTTTGCGTGCGGGACGTGGCATTGTCGGTTCTCACTTACACACGCCTTGTGCTCTATCTCTCTGTTTCAGACATCATGAAGCACAAGTGGAGAAGAAGGAAGTGTCAGGAATGCCATACACGGAGGAGAAAAGAAGATGGAGGACAAGGAAAGGAACTCTGGGCACAGTAACCAACCTCAAATCAGGCCTCAGGTCATGTAATTAGGCTGTAGGGGAATCTCGAGCCTCTTAATACCTTGAGCAGCGTGACCGCCCTGTAAGCTGGGTCCCGGTTTGTGCTATTGTGTCGTTTTGACATTCTGCTCCGTTATCTGGCTATTGACGGTGACTGCCCTGTCATCAGGGTGCAAGTCACCTCCCCCTGTCTTTGGAGGGGCATTGAGCTCTTTGTTAAACTGAGCAATGTGACCGCCCTGTATCTGGTGTCTGGGTCTCTGCCCTCTTGCTCATTTGGCTTTACGCCGTGCTCTGCCCCATTAGTCAGCGTGACAACCCTGTAATTAGGGTCTATGTCACAAGCCTCTCTAGGATAGGACATATTGAGCTCTTTGGTACTTTGACAGCTTGACCTTCCTGTAATTCAGGTTATGGTCTCTCCTCTTTGGCTAATGCCAGCGACCACGCTGTAATCAGGGTACAGGTTGCATCTCGCTTTTGAAATCTGGGTAATTAGAATCTTTTCCGTTATGTGGGCAGCTTGACCTCCCTGTAACTAGGGTGTGCGTCTCCGAGGCCCTCTGGGTCTCTTGGCCTCGTGCTGTCTTCACAACCTGTTGCGAACGACCGCCCTGTAATCAGGGATCGGGTCTGTGCCCTCTAGTCTTTTGGCACTTGGCCAAATGCAGCCACTGCCCTGAATGAGCACCCTGTAAACAGGGTACAGGTCTCATCTACTACTATTTCTGGCGCCCCCATGAGACTGTGTCCAGAGTTCCGGCCCATCCAACAGCGCTTCCAACATGCCTGGAATTCTGCAGCCAAGTCTCCTGCTTTCTGCTCACTTCTTGGACTCTTGGAGACCTGACATGCTATTGGTGGTACGATCCGAAAGTGAGTGTCCGCGGCGGTTTTGGACCGTTGTCGAAAGCGGTTCTCATTTACACACGCCTTGTGCTCCCTCTCTCTGATTCAGCCATCATGAAGCAGAAGTGGAGAAGAAGGCCTAACTTGTGTATTTCTCACACATTTCTAAAAGGAAGCAAACACAACTAAATGTTCTGGCAACTGGCAGTTACTCTCCGCACTTCACAACTTTCAAACACCTACTCTACTTAAACGGTCACACCAACCAAAGTGTACCACACATTCAATATTAACTTTGTACCTATTGTGTCAGAAGTGAGAGTGTTTTTAGTAGTTGTGTCCATTGGTGGAAGTGGCAGTCGTGGTGTTTTAGTAGTCTTTTACGCTTATTGAATTCAAAGGATGATGATGTGGATGTTTTAGGTAGGTATTTTTCTGTTAAGTCTTGGTATTTGGGTAGAGGTGCAGTATTTTGTGATTATGACTGTTTTTCTGGTATTGGTTTAGTGTGAATTGTTGGCAATTTTAGATGTTTTTGTATCCGTACATTAGTAGATGTCTTTAGAGGGGAAAGCTGAGGTTGCCTGTTTGGTGCAATTTGATTGGTGTGAAAGTTAATTTCGGGTAGGTGTTTGAAAGCACTGAGGTTTGAATTTTTAGCTCAACAGGGATGCAGGACCCACCTGGCTACCTCAGTTCTTACTGTCATTCCTAATTCCAAAATCTTGGATGAAGATGACTAGGCAGAATAAAGATATCTCCAGAGACTTTCAAGAGGGTAGCATTTCTGCAGCTTTAGGGGATCCTTTAAACCTTATTGAGCGTTTCAAAGTGTAATAATTGTGGAAAACTTCCACTTCTGCCAATTCGAAGTTGAACAATGACCTGTATTAAAGGACTTACACTGGTAGTTAATTCTGTTCTGTATTAAGATGATTTTGCTAAAATCGCCACTTTCTGATGTGTGAAATGAATTATCTAGGTCTGATTATACCTATTTGATAAAAGTGTGATAACGACCCCATGTTAAATGCATGGATTGAACTTTGATTGTCATATCACATTGCTTTGCTTTCTGTAACTCCTTATTTATGAATGTATTTGTTACTATTTATGTAATTCAATTAATAAAATGTATACATTCAAGTATAGTCTCAGTTCTTTCTTTGGCTAAACAAAAAGGAATCTGATAAACTTGTGAAGAATTTTGGTATTGTTACGTTTAATTTAATTAACATCTTTTTACCCTTTTCAGGCGGTCGTTGGAAGTAACTACCCTGTAGTGGTGCAAGTTTGATTTTTCTCTTGGATCACACGTTTTGGGCAGACTGCAGTGTGATCTTGAGAATGGAGATCGCACTGCCACTTAGGTGCATAAGGTTGCCCTCCTAAAGCTTCTAAGGTGCACAAGAATAGGCCTTTGTTTGGTTCCTTCACTGTTCCCAGGCTTATAGATTGCTTGAGAGCTGCAGGCCCTAGAGCTCACTTCCTGAGCACAATATATGATTGTGGCTATGATAAGATTGGACTAAAACTAGCAAGGTCCCGTGGTTTCTGCACCTTTCCCGTTCAGACATTTTTTAAAAAGTAGATTAATGTAATATTTTTATATTTAATTCAATCCCAAGTTTCTCAGAAATTGACTTTTACGGTGCACTCAATTTTCAATATGCTAATACATGTGAGGTAGTGTGGTCTAGTGGTTTAGAGCACTGGCCTGGGATTCAGGCGACCTGGTTTCTATTCCTGCCTCTGCTGCTGGGTCACTGGCTGTCCTTGGGTCACTTGGTGGTCACTTTGCCTCCCTGTGCCAGTGTCCCCCTCCATTTAAAAAAAAAAGTGGGGGAGGGGAGATGATTGTACTGACCTCATTTGTAAAGTGTTTTGAGATCTACAAGCACTAAACAGAATTTTTACTGGGTGCATGAAGATATAATTCACTATGGAGGCATTAATTTTGCTAATGCTGTGAAGAAAACTCTCTTGTGCATAATGAATTGAAACAGCCTCTCTCTCTTTGCATTTGTTAATTCATTTCTCCTATACCAGGTGCTTTTTGTTCCATTGAAATATGCATGGGGATGTGCTTTTTATTTATTACCCTTGCCCTATGATTTATTATTCAAAAGTGGGCAACTTGGAAAGCAAATACTCAATATTAGGTGATTGTTCGCCTGCTGTAGAAAAAGCCCGTGAAGAAGTGTGCAGCAGCTGCAGTTACACTAGGGGAACTCCATGACTTCAATAGATTCAATAGTCGTCTTTTCTCTGTTTACAGGTACTCTGACATGCCCCTTTCCCCCTTCACTTAAACCCAATTCAGAGGCAGCTGATGAGTCGCAGGTGCACTGGCTTCTTCCTTCTTAGAGGATGAATGGCACGCTATGAGAGACCTGAAACCCGATGGTATGATGATGAGGGCTCTAATTCAGCAAAGTACCATTCTAGCATACCTCAGCCAGAGTCATCATGCGTACCTAGAAAAAGAAAGGGCTTCCACAGCTAAACAAAAGATCTGTCAGGACTGACTATTCAATAGAATAGGTTGCTGCTAGTTAACCTGGTGTAAAGTTGGTTAAACCTCTCAAAGACTGCATTGGTGCAGGTTGCATTTCCACTGAATAATTACCATACCTTCTGCCTATTTAAAAATTATCTTCCCTGCTGTTTGATTTGTCTATAATGGCCTTATTGTTAAAACTATTGTGTCGTGTTGCTCTCCACTGCTAATTAGCGGAGCTTGTTAGAAAAAAACAATTGCCAGAGTTTGCTCTTTTGTTGAAATTGAAACACACTGCAGGACTGTGTCAATTCTGACAGAATCCACCAGAAACCAAGCATGTTTCCAATGGAACTTTGCCGGCCAGGCAAAATTCCATCAGAAACTTGCTTGGCTTCCTGACAGCTCAGCTGCCGGGCTCCTTGATAGACCATGTGGCACGCTGCTGGGGAACCTGGGTTTCCAGGCTCCCAGCTCCTCAGCTGCCTGCCTGGTGGGCTGATGGGAAGCTGGGAGCCTGAAAGTTGCGGGAGCCCCAGCTGCCAGGCTCGTGACTCCTCGCCAGGTAGGGCTCTTAGGGTCCATGGCTCCAGGACAGCCCACCAGGTGTGCTACCGTGGAGCTAGGTCTTGTAAGGCTCCAAGGGTCTCCAGCTCTGGGGCAGCCTACAAGGCTGCTTTAGAGCTCAGTGGAGATCAGCAATTCCATTTCACACAGAATTTCAAAATTTTTGAATATGATTCCAAATCAGAATGAAATCTGATTTTGAAATAGCAAACTCCTCTACAAAATAGAATTACCGTTCTCCCCCCAGTTCTTTCCGACTGTGATACTAGTGGGGCCTTGTAATGAATGAAATCCTGTCTTACTGCTTCCCACATCTTTCCCCCTGTTATTTTTCTCCTTTCATCCCTGTGGAAACAAATATTTCCCTTTCCTATATTCTTCCGGTGTGTGTGTGTGTGTGTTCACTCTGGCGGGGTTGGAACAGATGCCCCTGGGGTAGAAGGATCTTTCCCTGCTGCGTTCCCGCGTGGCCCTTTTCTTGGTCAGAGCTGCCTGCAGAGCAGACTCCATCTTGGCTATGAGGATGCTAAAGATACATAAACATAAACATAAAGGCTGTGGTGACTCTGAAGGGGGTGGGTCAGAGCCTGGGCGGGAAACACTGAGGTGACTCTGAACTGGGGATGGGGAGGTGAGAGCTGGATGGGAAACACTGAGGTGAATCTGAAGTGGTTGGGGAGCGGGGGTCACAGCCTGGGCAGGAAAGTCTGTGGTGACTCTAAAGGGGGGTAAGGTCGGAGCATTGGCAGTAAAGGCTGAGGTAACTCCGAAAGAGTCGGGGGTCGGAGCCTGGGCAGGAAAGTCTGAGGTGGCACAGGAGGAGGAGTCCAGCACTTGGGTGGGAAACGCTGAGGTGACCCTAAGGGGGTGGGGAGGTGAGAGCCTGGGCAGGAAATGCTGTGGTGATTCTGAAGAGGGGGAGGTGTCAGAGCGTGGGCTGGAAAGGCTGAGGTGACTCTGAAGGGGCTGGGTCAGAGCCTGGGTGGGAAAAGCTGAGGTGACCCTAAGAGGGTGGAGAGGTTGGAGCCTGGGCGAGAAATGCTGTGGTGATTCTGAAGAGGGGGAGGTGTCAGAGCGTGGGCTGGAAAGGCTGAGGTGACTCTGAACAGGCTGGGTCAGAGCCTGGGCGGGAAAGGCTCAGGTGACTCTGAAGTGGGTGGGTCAGAGCCTGGGTGGGAAAAGCTGAGGTGACTCTGAAAGAGTTGGGGTCGGAGCCTGGGCAGGAAAGTCTGAGGTGGCAGAGGTGGAGAAGTCCAGCACTTGGGCGGGAAACGCTGAGGTGACCCTAAGGGGATGGGGAGGTGGGAGCCTGGGCGGGAAATGCTGTGGTCAATCTGAAGAGGGGGAGGTGTCAGAGCGTGGGCTGGAAAGGCTGAGGTGACTCTGAAGGGGCTGGGTCAGAGCCTGGGCGGGAAAGGCTGAGGTGACTCTGAAGGGGTTGGGTCGGAGCCTGGGCGGGAAAGTCTGAGGTGTCTCTGAAGGGAGGAGGCCAGAGCCTGGGTAACACCAGAGGAGGAACCTGGAGTCTGGGCAGGAAAGTCTGAGGTGACTGAGGAGGAGGAGACCGGCACACTATGGTGAATTTGAAGTGGTTGGGGAGTGGGGGTCACAGCCTGGGCGGGAAAGTCTGTGGTGACTCTGAAGGGGGGTGAGGTCAGAGCATTGGCGGGAAAGGCTGAGGTAACTCGGAAAGAGTCGGAGGTCGGAGCCTGGGCAGGAAAGTCTGAGGTGGCAGAGGAGGAGGAGGAGTCCAGCATTTGGGCGGGAAACGCTGAGGGGAGGTGGGAGCCTGGGCGGGAAATGCTGTGGTGATTCTGAAGAGGGGGAGGTGTCAGAGCGTGGGCTGGAAAGGCTGAGGTGACTCTGAAGGGGCTGGGTCAGAGCCTGGGTGGGAAAAGCTGAGGTGACCCTAAGAGGGTGGAGAGGTTGGAGCCTGGGCGGGAAATGCTGTGGTGATTCTGAAGAGTGGGAGGTGTCAGAGCCTGGGCAAGAAAACACTGAGGTGACTCTGAAGGGGCTGGGTCAGAGCCTGGGCGGGAAAGGCTGAGGTGACTCTGAAGGGGCTGTGTCGGAGCCTGGGTGGGAAAAGCTGAGGTGACTCTGAAAGAGTTGGGGTCGGAGCCTGGGCAGGAAAGTCTGAGGTGGCAGAGGAGTAGGAGTCCAGCACTTGGGTGGGAAAAGCTGAGGTGACCCTAATGGGGTGGGGAGGTGGGAGCCTGGGTGGGAAATGCTGTGGTGATTCTGAAGAGGGAGAGGTGTCAGAGCATGGGCTGGAAAGGCTGAGGTGACTCTGAAGTGGGTGGGATCAGAGCCAGGGTGGAAAAGGCTCAGGTGACTCTGAAAGGGTGGGTTGGAGCCGGGCAGGAAAGGCTGTGGTGACTCTGAATGGTGAGGGTCAGAGCCTGGGTCGGAAACGCTGAGGTGACTCTAAGAGGGGGAGGGTCGGAGCCTGGGAGGGAAATGCTGTGGTGACTCTGAAGAGGGGGTGAGGTCAGAGCATTGGCGGGAAAGGCTGAGGTAACTCCGAAAGAGTCGGGGGTCGGAGCCTGGGCAGGAAAGTCTGAGGTGGCACAGGAGGAGGAGTCCAGCACTTGGGTGGGAAACGCTGAGGTGACCCTAAGGGGGTGGGGAGGTGGGAGCCTGGGCAGGAAATGCTGTGGTGATTCTGAAGAGGGGGAGGTGTCAGAGCGTGGGCTGGAAAGGCTGAGGTGACTCTGAAGGGGCTGGGTCAGAGCCTGGGTGGGAAAAGCTGAGGTGACCCTAAGAGGGTGGAGAGGTTGGAGCCTGGGCGAGAAATGCTGTGGTGATTCTGAAGAGGGGGAGGTGTCAGAGCGTGGGCTGGAAAGGCTGAGGTGACTCTGAAGGGGCTGGGTCAGAGCCTGGGCGGGAAAGGCTGAGGTGACTCTGAAGGGGCTGGGTCGGAGCCTGGGCGGGAAAGTCTGAGGTTTCTCTGAAGGGAGGAGGCCAGAGCCTGGGTAACACCAGAGGAGGAACCTGGAGTCTGGGCAGGAAAGTCTGAGGTGGCTGAGGAGGAGGAGACCGGCACACTATGGTGAATTTGAAGTGGTTGGGGAGTGGGGGTCACAGCCTGGGCGGGAAAGTCTGTGGTGACTCTGAAGCGGGGTGAGGTCAGAGCATTGGCGGGAAAGGCTGAGGTAACTCGGAAAGAGTCGGAGGTCGGAGCCTGGGCAGGAAAGTCTGAGGTGGCAGAGGAGGAGGAGTCCAGCATTTGGGCGGGAAACGCTGAGGGGAGGTGGGAGCCTGGGCGGGAAATGCTGTGGTGATTCTGAAGAGGGGGAGGTGTCAGAGCGTGGGCTGGAAAGGCTGAGGTGACTCTGAAGGGGCTGGGTCAGAGCCTGGGTGGGAAAAGCTGAGGTGACCCTAAGAGGGTGGAGAGGTTGGAGCCTGGGCGGGAAATGCTGTGGTGATTCTGAAGAGTGGGAGGTGTCAGAGCCTGGGCAAGAAAACACTGAGGTGACTCTGAAGGGGCTGGGTCAGAGCCTGGGCGGGAAAGGCTGAGGTGACTCTGAAGGGGCTGTGTCAGAGCATTGGCGGGAAAGGCTGAGGTGACTCTGAAGGGGCTGGGTCAGAGCCTGGGTGGGAAAAGCTGAGGTGACTCTGAAAGAGTTGGGGTCGGAGCCTGGGCAGGAAAGTCTGAGGTGGCAGAGGAGTAGGAGTCCAGCACTTGGGTGGGAAAAGCTGAGGTGACCCTAATGGGGTGGGGAGGTGGGAGCCTGGGTGGGAAATGCTGTGGTGATTCTGAAGAGGGAGAGGTGTCAGAGCATGGGCTGGAAAGGCTGAGGTGACTCTGAAGTGGGTGGGATCAGAGCCAGGGTGGAAAAGGCTCAGGTGACTCTGAAAGGGTGGGTTGGAGCCGGGCAGGAAAGGCTGTGGTGACTCTGAATGGTGAGGGTCAGAGCCTGGGTCGGAAACGCTGAGGTGACTCTAAGAGGGGGAGGGTCGGAGCCTGGGAGGGAAATGCTGTGGTGACTCTGAAGAGGGGGTGAGGTCAGAGCATTGGCGGGAAAGGCTGAGGTAACTCCGAAAGAGTCGGGGGTCGGAGCCTGGGCAGGAAAGTCTGAGGTGGCACAGGAGGAGGAGTCCAGCACTTGGGTGGGAAACGCTGAGGTGACCCTAAGGGGGTGGGGAGGTGGGAGCCTGGGCGGGAAATGCTGTGGTGATTCTGAAGAGGGGGAGGTGTCAGAGCGTGGGCTGGAAAGGCTGAGGTGACTCTGAAGGGGCTGGGTCAGAGCCTGGGTGGGAAAAGCTGAGGTGACCCTAAGAGGGTGGAGAGGTTGGAGCCTGGGCGAGAAATGCTGTGGTGATTCTGAAGAGGGGGAGGTGTCAGATCGTGGGCTGGAAAGGCTGAGGTGACTCTGAACGGGCTGGGTCAGAGCCTGGGCGGGAAAGGCTCAGGTGACTCTGAAGTGGGTGGGTCAGAGCCAGGGTGGGAAAGGCTGTGGTGACTCTGAAGGGGCTGGGTCAGAGCCTGGGCGGGAAAGGCTGAGGTGACTCTGAAGGGGCTGTGTCGGAGCCTGGGTGGGAAAAGCTGAGGTGACTCTGAAAGAGTTGGGGTCGGAGCCTGGGCAGGAAAGTCTGAGGTGGCAGAGGAGTAGGAGTCCAGCACTTGGGTGGGAAAAGCTGAGGTGACCCTAATGGGGTGGGGAGGTGGGAGCCTGGGTGGGAAATGCTGTGGTGATTCTGAAGAGGGAGAGGTGTCAGAGCATGGGCTGGAAAGGCTGAGGTGACTCTGAAGTGGGTGGGATCAGAGCCAGGGTGGAAAAGGCTCAGGTGACTCTGAAAGGGTGGGTTGGAGCCGGGCAGGAAAGGCTGTGGTGACTCTGAATGGTGAGGGTCAGAGCCTGGGTCGGAAACGCTGAGGTGACTCTAAGAGGGGGAGGGTCGGAGCCTGGGAGGGAAATGCTGTGGTGACTCTGAAGAGGGGGTGAGGTCAGAGCGTGGGCTGGAAAGGCTGAGGTGACTCTGAAGGGGCTGGGTCAGAGCCTGGGTGGGAAAAGCTGAGGTGACCCTAAGAGGGTGGAGAGGTTGGAGCCTGGGCGAGAAATGCTGTGGTGATTCTGAAGAGGGGGAGGTGTCAGAGCGTGGGCTGGAAAGGCTGAGGTGACTCTGAAGGGGCTGGGTCAGAGCCTGGGCGGGAAAGGCTGAGGTGACTCTGAAGGGGCTGGGTCGGAGCCTGGGCGGGAAAGTCTGAGGTTTCTCTGAAGGGAGGAGGCCAGAGCCTGGGTAACACCAGAGGAGGAACCTGGAGTCTGGGCAGGAAAGTCTGAGGTGGCTGAGGAGGAGGAGACCGGCACACTATGGTGAATTTGAAGTGGTTGGGGAGTGGGGGTCACAGCCTGGGCGGGAAAGTCTGTGGTGACTCTGAAGCGGGGTGAGGTCAGAGCATTGGCGGGAAAGGCTGAGGTAACTCGGAAAGAGTCGGAGGTCGGAGCCTGGGCAGGAAAGTCTGAGGTGGCAGAGGAGGAGGAGTCCAGCATTTGGGCGGGAAACGCTGAGGGGAGGTGGGAGCCTGGGCGGGAAATGCTGTGGTGATTCTGAAGAGGGGGAGGTGTCAGAGCGTGGGCTGGAAAGGCTGAGGTGACTCTGAAGGGGCTGGGTCAGAGCCTGGGTGGGAAAAGCTGAGGTGACCCTAAGAGGGTGGAGAGGTTGGAGCCTGGGCGGGAAATGCTGTGGTGATTCTGAAGAGTGGGAGGTGTCAGAGCCTGGGCAAGAAAACACTGAGGTGACTCTGAAGGGGCTGGGTCAGAGCCTGGGCGGGAAAGGCTGAGGTGACTCTGAAGGGGCTGTGTCAGAGCATTGGCGGGAAAGGCTGAGGTGACTCTGAAGGGGCTGGGTCAGAGCCTGGGTGGGAAAAGCTGAGGTGACTCTGAAAGAGTTGGGGTCGGAGCCTGGGCAGGAAAGTCTGAGGTGGCAGAGGAGTAGGAGTCCAGCACTTGGGTGGGAAAAGCTGAGGTGACCCTAATGGGGTGGGGAGGTGGGAGCCTGGGTGGGAAATGCTGTGGTGATTCTGAAGAGGGAGAGGTGTCAGAGCATGGGCTGGAAAGGCTGAGGTGACTCTGAAGTGGGTGGGATCAGAGCCAGGGTGGAAAAGGCTCAGGTGACTCTGAAAGGGTGGGTTGGAGCCGGGCAGGAAAGGCTGTGGTGACTCTGAATGGTGAGGGTCAGAGCCTGGGTCGGAAACGCTGAGGTGACTCTAAGAGGGGGAGGGTCGGAGCCTGGGAGGGAAATGCTGTGGTGACTCTGAAGAGGGGGTGAGGTCAGAGCATTGGCGGGAAAGGCTGAGGTAACTCCGAAAGAGTCGGGGGTCGGAGCCTGGGCAGGAAAGTCTGAGGTGGCACAGGAGGAGGAGTCCAGCACTTGGGTGGGAAACGCTGAGGTGACCCTAAGGGGGTGGGGAGGTGGGAGCCTGGGCGGGAAATGCTGTGGTGATTCTGAAGAGGGGGAGGTGTCAGAGCGTGGGCTGGAAAGGCTGAGGTGACTCTGAAGGGGCTGGGTCAGAGCCTGGGTGGGAAAAGCTGAGGTGACCCTAAGAGGGTGGAGAGGTTGGAGCCTGGGCGAGAAATGCTGTGGTGATTCTGAAGAGGGGGAGGTGTCAGATCGTGGGCTGGAAAGGCTGAGGTGACTCTGAACGGGCTGGGTCAGAGCCTGGGCGGGAAAGGCTCAGGTGACTCTGAAGTGGGTGGGTCAGAGCCAGGGTGGGAAAGGCTGTGGTGACTCTGAATTGCGGGGGGTTGCAGAGCCTGGATGGGAAAATCTGTGGTGACTCTTAACGGGGGTGGGTTCGGAGCCTGGGTAACACCAGAGGAGGAACCTGGAGTCTGGGCAGGAAAGTCTGAGGTGGCTGGGGAGGAGGAGTCCGGCACTTGGGTGGGAAAAGCTGAGGTGACCCTAAAGGGGTGGGGAGGTTGGAGCCTGGGCGGGAAATGTTGTGGTGATTCTGAAGAGTGGGAGGTGTCAGAGCCTGGGCAAGAAAACACTGAGGTGACTCTGAAATGCGGGTGGGGGCGGGGTGAGAGCCTGGATGGGAAACACTGAGGTGAATCTGAAGTGGTTGGGGAAGGGGAGTCAGAGCCTGGGCGCGAAAGTCTGTGGTGACTCTGAATGGGGTGGGTCAGAGCCTGGGCGGGAAACACTGAGGTGACCCTAATGGGGGGAGGGTTCGGAGCCTGGGCGGGAAATGCTGTGGAGACTCTGAATTGCGGGGGGTGTCAGAGCCTGGGCAGGAAAGGCTGAGGTGTCTCTGAAGGGGTGGGCCGGAATGGCTGAGGTGATGCAGGAGGAGGAGCTCAGCGCGAAAGATTTGGTACTTTTCTGACTCAGGAGGGGAAAATCTTATCTGAGAGTTGTGGAGTTGTTGTAAGGGTGTCTGACTAACACATGCTTCTGTGCTCCCTCTCTCTGTTTCAGGCATCTTCAAACACAAGTGGACAAGAAGAAAGGTTGAGGAATGTCAAGCCAAGGGGAAGAAAGAAGAGAAGTCACTGAAGCTGGAGGCAAAGGAAAGGGACTCTGGGCACAGTAAACTGCCTGTAATCAGGCCTCCAGTCATCTTATTACACTGTATGGGGATCTCAAGCCTTTTAATCCCTTGAATAGTATGACCCCCCTGTAAATAAGCAGGATCCAGGTCTTATGCCTTTTCCCTTTTTTTTTGGAGGGGAGGAAGATTGGTCAAGTTTAACACTGTGGGTCAAGTGACCTACTGCAGTGAGCTCTCTTTCTGTTCTGGGAAGTCCCCCTTTCTTTTGTATGTATGTGTATGTGAGTGCATGTGATACAAATGGGTGTGAACATCTGCATTTATTTATTTATTTTGAGTTCTTTCAGTTAAATCACTGCAGTGCTTTTTCTTTACTCTCCTCAGAATTGGAAAAAGAGCTGAATGTGTATTAATATATTTATCCTCCTCCTCCACACAAAAGGGAACAGTAAAAGCTCAGATATCATCTTTTAGTGCATAGGAGAATCTCTCTCCACTTCTGCTTTCTTTAGGTTGAATTCCTATTAGTGGGTTGATGGCAATGAATGGCCTTTAATGAGCGTGATTTAGGTCAAAGGAAGTAAAGCATGTGCTAGAACCTGGACAACATGACCACTCTGTATCAAGGATTTTGGTACCTGCCCTTCATTCTTTTGACAGCATGCCACATCAGCAGGTTGCTGGAAGGCCTCATTTTGTAATTAGGGGAGAGACTGAGTCTCTCTCTCTCTTCTGGGGGGTATCGATCTCTGTGGAAACCTACGAAGACTGACCGCCCTGTAAGCTGGGTCCCGGTATGTGCCATTGTGTCCTTCTGACATTCTGCTGGGTTATCTGGCTAGTGTGAGTGACTGCCCTGTAATCAGAATGCCAGTCACCTCCCTCTGTCTTTGGAGGGGCATTGAGCTCTTTGTTAAACTGAGCAATGTGACCGCCCTGTATCTGGGGTCCGGGTCTCTGCCCTCTTGCTCATTTGGCTTTACGCCGTGCTCTGCCCCATTAGTCAGCGTGACAACCCTGTAATTACGGTCTATGTCACAAGCCTCTCTAGGATGGGACATATTGAGCTCTTTGGTACTTTGACAGCTTGACCTTCCTGTAAATCAGGTTATGGTCTCCCCTATTTGGCTAATGCCAGTGACCACCCTGTAATCAGGGAACAGGTTGCATCTCGCTTTTGAAATCTGGGGGATTAGAATCTAGACCATAACATGGGCAGCTTGACCTCCCTGTAACTAGGGTTTGCGTCTCCGAGGCCCTTTGGGTCTCCGTTAACAGGTTGGTGAATGTGACTGCCCTGTAATCAGGGTGCAAGTCACCTCCCCCTGTCTTTGGAGGGGCATTGAGCTCTTTGTTCAACTGAGCAATGTGACCGCCCTGTAACTGGGGTCCGGGTCTCTGCCCTCTTGCTCTTCTGGCTTTACGCCGTGCTCTGCCCCATTAGTCAGCGTGACATCCCTGTAATTAGGGTCCATGTCACAAGCCTCTCTAGGATGGGACATATCGAGCTCTTTGGTACTTTGACAGCTTGACCTTCCTGTAATTCAGGTTATGGTCTCTCCTCTTTGGCTAATGCCAGCGACCACCCTGTAATCAGGGTACAGGTTGGACGTTGCTTTTGAAATCTGGGTAATTAGAATCATTTCCGTTACGTGGGCAGCTTGACCTCCCTGTAACTAGGGTGTGCGTCTCCGAGGCCCTCTGGGTCTCTTGGCCTCGTGCTGTCTTCACAGCCTGCTGCCAACGACCGCCCTGTAATCAGGGATCTGGTCTTTGCCCTCTAGTCTCTTGGCACTTGGCCAAATGCAGCCACTGCCCTGAATGAGCACCCTGTAAACAGGGTACAGGTCTCATCTGCTACTATTTATGGCACGCCCATGACACTGTGTCCAGAGTTCCGGCCCTTCAAACAGCGCTTCCAACTTGCCTGGAATTCTGCAGCCAAGTCTCCTGCTTTCTACTCACTTTTTGGACTCTTGCAGATCTGACATGCTACTGGTGGTAAGATCCGAAAGGGAGTGTCTGGGGCTGTTTTGGACTAAGTCATTCCAGGCAGTATACCTTGTCACATTGATTTAGGAATACTTGTCAATTAATTCCTTACCCCCCTTCATCATTTTATTCCTCCTGATTTTGTATGGAGGCTGCCTGGTGAAATAATTGTCAAGGGGAAATCTGGAGATTGTGGCTTTGGAGGGGAATGGGCCCAGTAGTTTTCTCACCCAGTGCAGCTTGGGAGGAGCGGGAAATGCTTGTGGAAATGTCTGAGGACCACAAAGAACTGTCTTGGACCTAAATATCCAGACTGTCTGCAGATGCGGAAAGGAACAGTGTTTCAGTAGATTACACTGAGTTTGCGTGCGGGACATGGCATTGTCGGTTCTCACTTACACACGCCTTGTGCTCTCTCTCTCTGTTTCAGACCTCATGAAGCAAAAGTGGAGAAGAAGGAAGTGTCAGGAATGCCACACACAGAGGAGAAAAGAAGATGGAGGAAAAGGAAAGGAACTCTGGGCACAGTAACCAACCTCAAATCAGGCCTCAGGTCATGTAATTAGACTGTAGGGGAATCTCGAGCCTCTTAATACCTTGAGCAGCGTGACCGCCCTGTAAGCTGGGTCCCGGTCTGTGCTATTGTGTCGTTTTGACATTCTGCTCCGTTATCTGGCTATTGAGGGTGACTGCCCTGTAATCCGGGTGCAAGTCACCTCCCTCTGTCTTTGGAGGGGCATTGAGCTCTTTGTTCAACTGAGCAATGTGACCGCCCTGTAACTGGGGTCCGGGTCTCTGCCCTCTTGCTCATCTGGCTTTACGCCGTGCTCTGCCCCATTAGTCAGCGTGACATCCCTGTAATTAGGGTCCATGTCACAAGCCTCTCTAGGATGGGACATATCGAGCTCTTTGGTACTTTGGCAGCTTGATCTTTCTGTAATTCAGGTTCCGGTCTCTCCTCTTTGGCTAATGCCAGCGACCTCCCTGTAATCAGGGTACAGGTTGCATCTCGCTTTTGAAATCTGGGGGATTAGAATCTGGACCATAACATGGGCACCTTGACCTCCCTGTAACTAGGGTTTGCGTCTCCGAGGCCCTTTGGGTCTCCGTTAACAGGTTGGTGAATGTGACTGCCCTGTAATCAGGGTGCAAGTCACCTCCCCCTGTCTTTGGAGGGGCATTGAGCTCTTTGTTAAACTGAGCAATGTGACCGCCCTGTATCTGGGGTCCGGGTCTCTGCCATCTTGCTCATTTGGCTTTACGCCGTGCTCTGCCCCATTAGTCAGCGTGACAACCCTGTAATTAGGGTCTATGTCACAAGCCTCTCTAGGATGGGACATATCGAGCTCTTTGGTACTTTGACAGCTTGACCTTCCTGTAAATCAGGTTATGGTCTCCCCTATTTGGCTAATGCCAGCGACCACCCTGTAATCAGGGTACAGGTTGCATCTCGCTTTTGAAATCTGGGGGATTAGAATCTAGACCATAACATGGGCAGTTTGACCTCCCTGTAACTAGGGTTTGCGTCTCCGAGGCCCTTTGGGTCTCCGTTAACAGGTTGGTGAATGTGACTGCCCTGTAATCAGGGTGCAAGTCACCTCCCACTGTCTTTGGAGGGGCATTGAGCTCTTTGTTCAACTGAGCAATGTGACCGCCCTGTAACTGGGGTCTGGGTCTCTGCCCTCTTGCTCTTCTGGCTTTACGCCGTGCTCTGCCCCATTAGTCAGCGTGACATCCCTGTAATTAGGGTCCATGTCACAAGCCTCTCTAGGATGGGACATATCGAGCTCTTTGGTACTTTGACAGCTTGACCTTCCTGTAAATCAGGTTATGGTCTCCCCTATTTGGCTAATGCCAGCGACCACCCTGTAATCAGGGTACAGGTTGCATCTCGCTTTTGAAATCTGGGGGATTAGAATCATGACCATAACATGGGCAGCTTGACCTCCCTGTAACTAGGGTTTGTGTCTCCGAGGCCCTTTGGGTCTCCGTTAACAGGTTGGTGAATGTGACTGCCCTGTAATCAGGGTGCAAGTCACCTCCCCCTGTCTTTGGAGGGGCATTGAGCTCTTTGTTCAACTGAGCAATGTGACCGCCCTGTAACTGGGGTCTGGGTCTCTGCCCTCTTGCTCATTTGGCTTTACGCCGTGCTCTGCCCCATTAGTCAGCGTGACATCCCTGTAATTAGGGTCCATGTCACAAGCCTCTCTAGGATGGGACATATCGAGCTCTTTGGTACTTTGACAGCTTGACCTTCCTGTAATTCAGGTTATTGTCTCCCCTATTTGGCTAATGCCAGCGACCACCCTGTAATCAGGGTACAGGTTGCATCTCGCTTTTGAAATCTGGGGGATTAGAATCATGACCATAACATGGGTAGCTTGACCTCCCTGTAACTAGGGTTTGCGTCTCCGAGGCCCTCTGCGTCTCTTGGCCTCGTGCTGTCTTCACAGCCTGCTGCCAACGACCGCCCTGTAATCAGGGATCTGGTCTTTGCCCTCTAGTCTCTTGGCATTTGGCCAAATGCAGCCACTGCCCTGAATGAGCACCCTGTAAACAGGGTACAGGTCTCATCTGCTACTATTTATGGCACGCCCATGACACTGTGTCCAGAGTTCCGGCCCTTCAAACAGCGCTTCCAACTTGCCTGGAATTCTGCAGCCAAGTCTTCTGCTTTCTACTCACTTTTTGGACTCTTGGAGATCTGACATGCTACTGGTGGTAAGATCCGAAAGGGAGTGTCTGGGGCTGTTTTGGACTAAGTCATTCCAGGCAGTATACCTTGTCACATTGATTTAGGAATACTTGTCAATTAATTCCTTACCCCCCTTCATCATTTTATTCCTCCTGATTTTGTATGGAGGTTGCCTGGTGAAATAATTGTCAAGGGGAAATCTGGAGATTGTGGCTTTAGAGGGGAATGGGCCCAGTAGTTTTCTCACCCAGTGCAGCTTGGGAGGAGCGGGAAATGCTTCTGGAAATGTCTGAGGACCACAAAGAACTGTCTTGGACCTAAATATCCAGACTGTCTGCAGATGCGAAAAGGAACAGTGTATCAGTAGATTACACTGAGTTTGCGTGCAGGACATGGCATTGTCGGTTCTCACTTACACACGCCTTGTGCTCTCTCTCTCTGTTTCAGACATCATGAAGCAAAAGTGGAGAAGAAGGAAGTGTCAGGAATGCCACACACAGAGGAGAAAAGAAGATGGAGGAAAAGGAAAGGAACTCTGGGCACAGTAACCAACCTCAAATCAGGCCTCAGGTCATGTAATTAGACTGTAGGGGAATCTCGAGCCTCTTAATACCTTGAGCAGCGTGACCGCCCTGTAAGCTGGGTCCCGGTCTGTGCTATTGTGTCGTTTTGACATTCTGCTCCGTTATCTGGCTATTGAGGGTGACTGCCCTGTAATCAGGGTGCAAGTCACCTCCCTCTGTCTTTGGAGGGGCATTGAGCTCTTTGTTAAACTGAGCAATGTGACCGCCCTGTATCTGGGGTCCGGGTCTCTGCCATCTTGCTCATTTGGCTTTACGCCGTGCTCTGCCCCATTAGTCAGCGTGACAACCCTGTAATTAGGGTCTATGTCACAAGCCTCTCTAGGATGGGACATATCGAGCTCTTTGGTACTTTGACAGCTTGACCTTCCTGTAAATCAGGTTATGGTCTCCCCTATTTGGCTAATGCCAGCGACCACCCTGTAATCAGGGTACAGGTTGCATCTCGCTTTTGAAATCTGGGGGATTAGAATCTAGACCATAACATGGGCAGCTTGACCTCCCTGTAACTAGGGTTTGCGTCTCCGAGGCCCTTTGGGTCTCCGTTAACAGGTTGGTGAATGTGACTGCCCTGTAATCAGGGTGCAAGTCACCTCCCACTGTCTTTGGAGGGGCATTGAGCTCTTTGTTCAACTGAGCAATGTGACCGCCCTGTAACTGGGGTCTGGGTCTCTGCCCTCTTGCTCTTCTGGCTTTACGCCGTGCTCTGCCCCATTAGTCAGCGTGACATCCCTGTAATTAGGGTCCATGTCACAAGCCTCTCTAGGATGGGACATATCGAGCTCTTTGGTACTTTGACAGCTTGACCTTCCTGTAAATCAGGTTATGGTCTCCCCTATTTGGCTAATGCCAGTGACCACCCTGTAATCAGGGTACAGGTTGCATCTCGCTTTTGAAATCTGGGGGATTAGAATCATGACCATAACATGGGCAGCTTGACCTCCCTGTAACTAGGGTTTGTGTCTCCGAGGCCCTTTGGGTCTCCGTTAACAGGTTGGTGAATGTGACTGCCCTGTAATCAGGGTGCAAGTCACCTCCCCCTGTCTTTGGAGGGGCATTGAGCTCTTTGTTCAACTGAGCAATGTGACCGCCCTGTAACTGGGGTCTGGGTCTCTGCCCTCTTGCTCATTTGGCTTTACGCCGTGCTCTGCCCCATTAGTCAGCGTGACATCCCTGTAATTAGGGTCCATGTCACAAGCCTCTCTAGGATGGGACATATCGAGCTCTTTGGTACTTTGACAGCTTGACCTTCCTGTAATTCAGGTTATTGTCTCCCCTATTTGGCTAATGCCAGCGACCACCCTGTAATCAGGGTACAGGTTGCATCTCGCTTTTGAAATCTGGGGGATTAGAATCATGACCATAACATGGGCAGCTTGACCTCCCTGTAACTAGGGTTTGCGTCTCCGAGGCCCTCTGCGTCTCTTGGCCTCGTGCTGTCTTCACAGCCTGCTGCCAACGACCGCCCTGTAATCAGGGATCTGGTCTTTGCCCTCTAGTCTCTTGGCATTTGGCCAAATGCAGCCACTGCCCTGAATGAGCACCCTGTAAACAGGGTACAGGTCTCATCTGCTACTATTTATGGCACGCCCATGACACTGTGTCCAGAGTTCCGGCCCTTCAAACAGCGCTTCCAACTTGCCTGGAATTCTGCAGCCAAGTCTTCTGCTTTCTACTCACTTTTTGGACTCTTGGAGATCTGACATGCTACTGGTGGTAAGATCCGAAAGGGAGTGTCTGGGGCTGTTTTGGACTAAGTCATTCCAGGCAGTATACCTTGTCACATTGATTTAGGAATACTTGTCAATTAATTCCTTACCCCCCTTCATCATTTTATTCCTCCTGATTTTGTATGGAGGTTGCCTGGTGAAATAATTGTCAAGGGGAAATCTGGAGATTGTGGCTTTAGAGGGGAATGGGCCCAGTAGTTTTCTCACCCAGTGCAGCTTGGGAGGAGCGGGAAATGCTTCTGGAAATGTCTGAGGACCACAAAGAACTGTCTTGGACCTAAATATCCAGACTGTCTGCAGATGTGAAAAGGAACAGTGTATCAGTAGATTACACTGAGTTTGCGTGCAGGACATGGCATTGTCGGTTCTCACTTACACACGCCTTGTGCTCTCTCTCTCTGTTTCAGACATCATGAAGCAAAAGTGGAGAAGAAGGAAGTGTCAGGAATGCCACACACAGAGGAGAAAAGAAGATGGAGGAAAAGGAAAGGAACTCTGGGCACAGTAACCAACCTCAAATCAGGCCTCAGGTCATGTAATTAGACTGTAGGGGAATCTCGAGCCTCTTAATACCTTGAGCAGCGTGACCGCCCTGTAAGCTGGGTCCCGGTCTGTGCTATTGTGTCGTTTTGACATTCTGCTCCGTTATCTGGCTATTGAGGGTGACTGCCCTGTAATCAGGGTGCAAGTCACCTCCCTCTGTCTTTGGAGGGGCATTGAGCTCTTTGTTAAACTGAGCAATGTGACCGCCCTGTATCTGGGGTCCGGGTCTCTGCCATCTTGCTCATTTGGCTTTACGCCGTGCTCTGCCCCATTAGTCAGCGTGACAACCCTGTAATTAGGGTCTATGTCACAAGCCTCTCTAGGATGGGACATATCGAGCTCTTTGGTACTTTGACAGCTTGACCTTCCTGTAAATCAGGTTATGGTCTCCCCTATTTGGCTAATGCCAGCGACCACCCTGTAATCAGGGTACAGGTTGCATCTCGCTTTTGAAATCTGGGGGATTAGAATCTAGACCATAACATGGGCAGCTTGACCTCCCTGTAACTAGGGTTTGCGTCTCCGAGGCCCTTTGGGTCTCCGTTAACAGGTTGGTGAATGTGACTGCCCTGTAATCAGGGTGCAAGTCACCTCCCACTGTCTTTGGAGGGGCATTGAGCTCTTTGTTCAACTGAGCAATGTGACCGCCCTGTAACTGGGGTCTGGGTCTCTGCCCTCTTGCTCTTCTGGCTTTACGCCGTGCTCTGCCCCATTAGTCAGCGTGACATCCCTGTAATTAGGGTCCATGTCACAAGCCTCTCTAGGATGGGACATATCGAGCTCTTTGGTACTTTGACAGCTTGACCTTCCTGTAAATCAGGTTATGGTCTCCCCTATTTGGCTAATGCCAGCGACCACCCTGTAATCAGGGTACAGGTTGCATCTCGCTTTTGAAATCTGGGGGATTAGAATCATGACCATAACATGGGCAGCTTGACCTCCCTGTAACTAGGGTTTGTGTCTCCGAGGCCCTTTGGGTCTCCGTTAACAGGTTGGTGAATGTGACTGCCCTGTAATCAGGGTGCAAGTCACCTCCCCCTGTCTTTGGAGGGGCATTGAGCTCTTTGTTCAACTGAGCAATGTGACCGCCCTGTAACTGGGGTCTGGGTCTCTGCCCTCTTGCTCATTTGGCTTTACGCCGTGCTCTGCCCCATTAGTCAGCGTGACATCCCTGTAATTAGGGTCCATGTCACAAGCCTCTCTAGGATGGGACATATCGAGCTCTTTGGTACTTTGACAGCTTGACCTTCCTGTAATTCAGGTTATGGTCTCCCCTATTTGGCTAATGCCAGCGACCACCCTGTAATCAGGGTACAGGTTGCATCTCGCTTTTGAAATCTGGGGGATTAGAATCATGACCATAACATGGGCAGCTTGACCTCCCTGTAACTAGGGTTTGCGTCTCCGAGGCCCTCTGCGTCTCTTGGCCTCGTGCTGTCTTCACAGCCTGCTGCCAACGACCGCCCTGTAATCAGGGATCTGGTCTTTGCCCTCTAGTCTCTTGGCATTTGGCCAAATGCAGCCACTGCCCTGAATGAGCACCCTGTAAACAGGGTACAGGTCTCATCTGCTACTATTTATGGCACGCCCATGACACTGTGTCCAGAGTTCCGGCCCTTCAAACAGCGCTTCCAACTTGCCTGGAATTCTGCAGCCAAGTCTTCTGCTTTCTACTCACTTTTTGGACTCTTGGAGATCTGACATGCTACTGGTGGTAAGATCCGAAAGGGAGTGTCTGGGGCTGTTTTGGACTAAGTCATTCCAGGCAGTATACCTTGTCACATTGATTTAGGAATACTTGTCAATTAATTCCTTACCCCCCTTCATCATTTTATTCCTCCTGATTTTGTATGGAGGTTGCCTGGTGAAATAATTGTCAAGGGGAAATCTGGAGATTGTGGCTTTAGAGGGGAATGGGCCCAGTAGTTTTCTCACCCAGTGCAGCTTGGGAGGAGCGGGAAATGCTTCTGGAAATGTCTGAGGACCACAAAGAACTGTCTTGGACCTAAATATCCAGACTGTCTGCAGATGTGAAAAGGAACAGTGTATCAGTAGATTACACTGAGTTTGCGTGCAGGACATGGCATTGTCGGTTCTCACTTACACACGCCTTGTGCTCTCTCTCTCTGTTTCAGACCTCATGAAGCAAAAGTGGAGAAGAAGGAAGTGTCAGGAATGCCACACACAGAGGAGAAAAGAAGATGGAGGAAAAGGAAAGGAACTCTGGGCACAGTAACCAACCTCAAATCAGGCCTCAGGTCATGTAATTAGACTGTAGGGGAATCTCGAGCCTCTTAATACCTTGAGCAGCGTGACCGCCCTGTAAGCTGGGTCCCGGTCTGTGCTATTGTGTCGTTTTGACATTCTGCTCCGTTATCTGGCTATTGAGGGTGACTGCCCTGTAATCAGGGTGCAAGTCACCTCCCTCTGTCTTTGGAGGGGCATTGAGCTCTTTGTTAAACTGAGCAATGTGACCGCCCTGTATCTGGGGTCCGGGTCTCTGCCATCTTGCTCATTTGGCTTTACGCCGTGCTCTGCCCCATTAGTCAGCGTGACAACCCTGTAATTAGGGTCTATGTCACAAGCCTCTCTAGGATGGGACATATCGAGCTCTTTGGTACTTTGACAGCTTGACCTTCCTGTAAATCAGGTTATGGTCTCCCCTATTTGGCTAATGCCAGCGACCACCCTGTAATCAGGGTACAGGTTGCATCTCGCTTTTGAAATCTGGGGGATTAGAATCTAGACCATAACATGGGCAGCTTGACCTCCCTGTAACTAGGGTTTGCGTCTCAGAGGCCCTTTGGGTCTCCGTTAACAGGTTGGTGAATGTGACTGCCCTGTAATCAGGGTGCAAGTCACCTCCCCGTGTCTTTGGAGGGGCATTGAGCTCTTTGTTAAACTGAGGAATGTGACCGCCCTGTAACTGGGGTCTGGGTCTCTGCCCTCTTGCTGATTTGGCTTTACGCCGTGCTCTGCCCCATTAGTCAGCGTGACAAACCTGTAATTAGGGTCCATGTCACAAGCCTCTCTAGGATGGGACATATCGAGCTCTTTGGTACTTTGACAGCTTGACCTTCCTGTAATTCAGGTTATGGTCTCCCCTATTTGGCTAATGCCAGCGACCACCCTGTAATCAGGGTACAGGTTGCATCTCGCTTTTGAAATCTGGGGGATTAGAATCATGTCCATAACATGGGCAGCTTGACCTCCCTGTAACTAGGGTGTGCGTCTCCGAGGCCCTCTGGGTCTCTTGGCCTCGTGCTGTCTTCACAGCCTGCTGCCAACGACCGCCCTGTAATCAGGGATCTGGTCTTTGCCCTCTAGTCTCTTGGCATTTGGCCAAATGCAGCCACTGCCCTGAATGAGCACCCTGTAAACAGGGTACAGGTCTCATCTGCTACTATTTATGGCATGCCCATGACACTGTGTCCAGAGTTCCGGCCCTTCAAACAGCGCTTCCAACTTGCCTGGAATTCTGCAGCCAAGTCTTCTGCTTTCTACTCACTTTTTGGACTCTTGGAGATCTGACATGCAACTGGGGGTAAGATCCGAAAGGGAGTGTCTGGGGCTGTTTTGGACTAAGTCATTCCAGGCAGTATACCTTGTCACATTGATTTAGGAATACTTGTCAATTAATTCCTTACCCCCCTTCATCATTTTATTCCTCCTGATTTTGTATGGAGGTTGCCTGGTGAAATAATTGTCAAGGGGAAATCTGGAGATTGTGGCTTTAGAGGGGAATGGGCCCAGTAGTTTTCTCACCCAGTGCAGCTTGGGAGGAGCGGGAAATGCTTCTGGAAATGTCTGAGGACCACAAAGAACTGTCTTGGACCTAAATATCCAGACTGTCTGCAGATGCGAAAAGGAACAGTGTATCAGTAGATTACACTGAGTTTGCGTGCAGGACATGGCATTGTCGGTTCTCACTTACACACGCCTTGTGCTCTCTCTCTCTGTTTCAGACCTCATGAAGCAAAAGTGGAGAAGAAGGAAGTGTCAGGAATGCCACACACAGAGGAGAAAAGAAGATGGAGGAAAAGGAAAGGAACTCTGGGCACAGTAACCAACCTCAAATCAGGCCTCAGGTCATGTAATTAGACTGTAGGGGAATCTCGAGCCTCTTAATACCTTGAGCAGCGTGACCGCCCTGTAAGCTGGGTCCCGGTCTGTGCTATTGTGTCGTTTTGACATTCTGCTCCGTTATCTGGCTATTGAGGGTGACTGCCCTGTAATCAGGGTGCAAGTCACCTCCCTCTGTCTTTGGAGGGGCATTGAGCTCTTTGTTAAACTGAGCAATGTGACCGCCCTGTATCTGGGGTCCGGGTCTCTGCCATCTTGCTCATTTGGCTTTACGCCGTGCTCTGCCCCATTAGTCAGCGTGACAACCCTGTAATTAGGGTCTATGTCACAAGCCTCTCTAGGATGGGACATATCGAGCTCTTTGGTACTTTGACAGCTTGACCTTCCTGTAAATCAGGTTATGGTCTCCCCTATTTGGCTAATGCCAGCGACCACCCTGTAATCAGGGTACAGGTTGCATCTCGCTTTTGAAATCTGGGGGATTAGAATCTAGACCATAACATGGGCAGCTTGACCTCCCTGTAACTAGGGTTTGCGTCTCAGAGGCCCTTTGGGTCTCCGTTAACAGGTTGGTGAATGTGACTGCCCTGTAATCAGGGTGCAAGTCACCTCCCCGTGTCTTTGGAGGGGCATTGAGCTCTTTGTTAAACTGAGGAATGTGACCGCCCTGTAACTGGGGTCTGGGTCTCTGCCCTCTTGCTGATTTGGCTTTACGCCGTGCTCTGCCCCATTAGTCAGCGTGACAAACCTGTAATTAGGGTCCATGTCACAAGCCTCTCTAGGATGGGACATATCGAGCTCTTTGGTACTTTGACAGCTTGACCTTCCTGTAATTCAGGTTATGGTCTCCCCTATTTGGCTAATGCCAGCGACCACCCTGTAATCAGGGTACAGGTTGCATCTCGCTTTTGAAATCTGGGGGATTAGAATCATGTCCATAACATGGGCAGCTTGACCTCCCTGTAACTAGGGTGTGCGTCTCCGAGGCCCTCTGGGTCTCTTGGCCTCGTGCTGTCTTCACAGCCTGCTGCCAACGACCGCCCTGTAATCAGGGATCTGGTCTTTGCCCTCTAGTCTCTTGGCATTTGGCCAAATGCAGCCACTGCCCTGAATGAGCACCCTGTAAACAGGGTACAGGTCTCATCTGCTACTATTTATGGCATGCCCATGACACTGTGTCCAGAGTTCCGGCCCTTCAAACAGCGCTTCCAACTTGCCTGGAATTCTGCAGCCAAGTCTTCTGCTTTCTACTCACTTTTTGGACTCTTGGAGATCTGACATGCAACTGGGGGTAAGATCCGAAAGGGAGTGTCTGGGGCTGTTTTGGACTAAGTCATTCCAGGCAGTATACCTTGTCACATTGATTTAGGAATACTTGTCAATTAATTCCTTACCCCCCTTCATCATTTTATTCCTCCTGATTTTGTATGGAGGTTGCCTGGTGAAATAATTGTCAAGGGGAAATCTGGAGATTGTGGCTTTAGAGGGGAATGGGCCCAGTAGTTTTCTCACCCAGTGCAGCTTGGGAGGAGCGGGAAATGCTTCTGGAAATGTCTGAGGACCACAAAGAACTGTCTTGGACCTAAATATCCAGACTGTCTGCAGATGCGAAAAGGAACAGTGTATCAGTAGATTACACTGAGTTTGCGTGCAGGACATGGCATTGTCGGTTCTCACTTACACACGCCTTGTGCTCTCTCTCTCTGTTTCAGACCTCATGAAGCAAAAGTGGAGAAGAAGGAAGTGTCAGGAATGCCACACACAGAGGAGAAAAGAAGATGGAGGAAAAGGAAAGGAACTCTGGGCACAGTAACCAACCTCAAATCAGGCCTCAGGTCATGTAATTAGACTGTAGGGGAATCTCGAGCCTCTTAATACCTTGAGCAGCGTGACCGCCCTGTAAGCTGGGTCCCGGTCTGTGCTATTGTGTCGTTTTGACATTCTGCTCCGTTATCTGGCTATTGAGGGTGACTGCCCTGTAATCAGGGTGCAAGTCACCTCCCTCTGTCTTTGGAGGGGCATTGAGCTCTTTGTTAAACTGAGCAATGTGACCGCCCTGTATCTGGGGTCCGGGTCTCTGCCATCTTGCTCATTTGGCTTTACGCCGTGCTCTGCCCCATTAGTCAGCGTGACAACCCTGTAATTAGGGTCTATGTCACAAGCCTCTCTAGGATGGGACATATCGAGCTCTTTGGTACTTTGACAGCTTGACCTTCCTGTAATTCAGGTTATGGTCTCCCCTATTTGGCTAATGCCAGCGACCACCCTGTAATCAGGGTACAGGTTGCATCTCGCTTTTGAAATCTGGGGGATTAGAATCATGTCCATAACATGGGCAGCTTGACCTCCCTGTAACTAGGGTGTGCGTCTCCGAGGCCCTCTGGGTCTCTTGGCCTCGTGCTGTCTTCACAGCCTGCTGCCAACGACCGCCCTGTAATCAGGGATCTGGTCTTTGCCCTCTAGTCTCTTGGCACTTGGCCAAATGCAGCCACTGCCCTGAATGAGCACCCTGTAAACAGGGTACAGGTCTCATCTGCTACTATTTATGGCACCCCCATGACACTGTGTCCAGAGTTCCGGCTCTTCAAACAGCGCTTCCAACTTGCCTGGAATTCTGCAACCAAGTCTCCTGCTTTCTACTCACTTTTTGGACTCTTGGAGATCTGACATGCTACTGGTGGTAAGATCCGAAAGGGAGTGTCTGGGGCTGTTTTGGACTAAGTCATTCCAGGCAGTATACCTTGTCACATTGATTTAGGAATACTTGTCAACTAATTCCTTACCCTCCTTCATCATTTTATTCCTCCTGATTTTGTATGGAGGCTGCCTGGTGAAATAATTGTCAAGGGGAAATCTGGAGATTGTGGCTTTAGAGGGGAATGGGCCCAGTAGTTTTCTCACCCAGTGCAGCTTGGGAGGAGCGGGAAATGCTTCTGGAAATGTCTGAGGACCACAAAGAACTGTCTTGGACCTAAATATCCAGACTGTCTGCAGATGCGAAAAGGAACAGTGTATCAGTAGATTACACTGAGTTTGCGTGCAGGACATGGCATTGTCGGTTCTCACTTACACACGCCTTGTGCTCTCTCTCTCTGTTTCAGACCTCATGAAGCAAAAGTGGAGAAGAAGGAAGTGTCAGGAATGCCACACACAGAGGAGAAAAGAAGATGGAGGAAAAGGAAAGGAACTCTGGGCACAGTAACCAACCTCAAATCAGGCCTCAGGTCATGTAATTAGACTGTAGGGGAATCTCGAGCCTCTTAATACCTTGAGCAGCGTGACCGCCCTGTAAGCTGGGTCCCGGTCTGTGCTATTGTGTCGTTTTGACATTCTGCTCCGTTATCTGGCTATTGAGGGTGACTGCCCTGTAATCAGGGTGCAAGTCACCTCCCTCTGTCTTTGGAGGGGCATTGAGCTCTTTGTTAAACTGAGCAATGTGACCGCCCTGTATCTGGGGTCCGGGTCTCTGCCATCTTGCTCATTTGGCTTTACGCCGTGCTCTGCCCCATTAGTCAGCGTGACAACCCTGTAATTAGGGTCTATGTCACAAGCCTCTCTAGGATGGGACATATCGAGCTCTTTGGTACTTTGACAGCTTGACCTTCCTGTAAATCAGGTTATGGTCTCCCCTATTTGGCTAATGCCAGCGACCACACTGTAATCAGGGTACAGGTTGCATCTCGCTTTTGAAATCTGGGGGATTAGAATCTAGACCATAACATGGGCAGCTTGACCTCCCTGTAACTAGGGTTTGCGTCTCCGAGGCCCTTTGGGTCTCCGTTAACAGGTTGGTGAATGTGACTGCCCTGTAATCAGGGTGCAAGTCACCTCCCCCTGTCTTTGGAGGGGCATTGAGCTCTTTGTTCAACTGAGCAATGTGACCACCCTGTAACTGGGGTCTGGGTCTCTGCCCTCTTGCTCATTTGGCTTTACGCCGTGCTCTGCCCCATTAGTCAGCGTGACAAACCTGTAATTAGGGTCCATGTCACAAGCCTCTCTAGGATGGGACATATCGAGCTCTTTGGTACTTTGACAGCTTGACCTTCCTGTAATTCAGGTTATGGTCTCCCCTATTTGGCTAATGCCAGCGACCACCCTGTAATCAGGGTACAGGTTGCATCTCGCTTTTGAAATCTGGGGGATTAGAATCATGTCCATAACATGGGCAGCTTGACCTCCCTGTAACTAGGGTGTGCGTCTCCGAGGCCCTCTGGGTCTCTTGGCCTCGTGCTGTCTTCACAGCCTGCTGCCAACGACCGCCCTGTAATCAGGGATCTGGTCTTTGCCCTCTAGTCTCTTGGCACTTGGCCAAATGCAGCCACTGCCCTGAATGAGCACCCTGTAAACAGGGTACAGGTCTCATCTGCTACTATTTATGGCACCCCCATGACACTGTGTCCAGAGTTCCGGCTCTTCAAACAGCGCTTCCAACTTGCCTGGAATTCTGCAACCAAGTCTCCTGCTTTCTACTCACTTTTTGGACTCTTGGAGATCTGACATGCTACTGGTGGTAAGATCCGAAAGGGAGTGTCTGGGGCTGTTTTGGACTAAGTCATTCCAGGCAGTATACCTTGTCACATTGATTTAGGAATACTTGTCAACTAATTCCTTACCCTCCTTCATCATTTTATTCCTCCTGATTTTGTATGGAGGCTGCCTGGTGAAATAATTGTCAAGGGGAAATCTGGAGATTGTGGCTTTAGAGGGGAATGGGCCCAGTAGTTTTCTCACCCAGTGCAGCTTGGGAGGAGCAGGAAATGCTTGTGGAAGTGTCTGAGGACCACAAAGAACTGTCTTGGACCTAAATATCCAGACTGTCTGCAGATGCGGAAAGGAACAGTGTATCAGTAGATTACACTGAGTTTGCGTGCGGGACATGGCATTGTCGGTTCTCACTTACACACGCCTTGTGCTCTCTCTCTCTGTTTCAGACCTCATGAAGCAAAAGTGGAGAAGAAGGAAGTGTCAGGAATGCCACACACAGAGGAGAAAAGAAGATGGAGGAAAAGGAAAGGAACTCTGGGCACAGTAACCAACCTCAAATCAGGCCTCAGGTCATGTAATTAGACTGTAGGGGAATCTCGAGCCTCTTAATACCTTGAGCAGCGTGACCGCCCTGTAAGCTGGGTCCCGGTCTGTGCTATTGTGTCGTTTTGACATTCTGCTCCGTTATCTGGCTATTGAGGGTGACTGCCCTGTAATCAGGGTGCAAGTCACCTCCCCCTGTCTTTGGAGGGGCATTGAGCTCTTTGTTAAACTGAGCAATGTGACCGCCCTGTATCTGGGGTCCGGGTCTCTGCCCTCTTGCTCATTTGGCTTTACGCCGTGCTCTGCCCCATTAGTCAGCGTGACAACCCTGTAATTAGGGTCTATGTCACAAGCCTCTCTAGGATGGGACATATTGAGCTCTTTGGTACTTTGACAGCTTGATCTTTCTGTAATTCAGGTTCCGGTCTCCCCTATTTGGCTAATGCCAGCGACCACACTGTAATCAGGGTACAGGTTGCATCTCGCTTTTGAAATCTGGGGGATTAGAATCATGACCATAACATGGGCAGCTTGACCTCCCTGTAACTAGGGTTTGCGTCTCCGAGGCCCTTTGGGTCTCCGTTAACAGGTTGGTGAATGTGACTGCCCTGTAATCAGGGTGCAAGTCACCTCCCCGTGTCTTTGGAGGGGCATTGAGCTCTTTGTTAAACTGAGGAATGTGACCGCCCTGTAACTGGGGTCTGGGTCTCTGCCCTCTTGCTGATTTGGCTTTACGCCGTGCTCTGCCCCATTAGTCAGCGTGACAAACCTGTAATTAGGGTCCATGTCACAAGCCTCTCTAGGATGGGACATATCGAGCTCTTTGGTACTTTGACAGCTTGACCTTCCTGTAATTCAGGTTATGGTCTCCCCTATTTGGCTAATGCCAGCGACCACCCTGTAATCAGGGTACAGGTTGCATCTCGCTTTTGAAATCTGGGGGATTAGAATCATGTCCATAACATGGGCAGCTTGACCTCCCTGTAACTAGGGTGTGCGTCTCCGAGGCCCTCTGGGTCTCTTGGCCTCGTGCTGTCTTCACAGCCTGCTGCCAACGACCGCCCTGTAATCAGGGATCTGGTCTTTGCCCTCTAGTCTCTTGGCATTTGGCCAAATGCAGCCACTGCCCTGAATGAGCACCCTGTAAACAGGGTACAGGTCTCATCTGCTACTATTTATGGCATGCCCATGACACTGTGTCCAGAGTTCCGGCCCTTCAAACAGCGCTTCCAACTTGCCTGGAATTCTGCAGCCAAGTCTTCTGCTTTCTACTCACTTTTTGGACTCTTGGAGATCTGACATGCTACTGGTGGTAAGGTCCGAAAGGGAGTGTCTGGGGCTGTTTTGGACTAAGTCATTCCAGGCAGTATACCTTGTCACATTGATTTAGGAATACTTGTCAATTAATTCCTTACCCCCCTTCATCATTTTATTCCTCCTGATTTTGTATGGAGGTTGCCTGGTGAAATAATTGTCTAGGGGAAATCTGGAGATTGTGGCTTTAGAGGGGAATGGGCCCAGTAGTTTTCTCACCCAGTGCAGCTTGGGAGGAGCGGGAAATGCTTCTGGAAATGTCTGAGGACCACAAAGAACTGTCTTGGACCTAAATATCCAGACTGTCTGCAGATGCGAAAAGGAACAGTGTATCAGTAGATTACACTGAGTTTGCGTGCAGGACATGGCATTGTCGGTTCTCACTTACACACGCCTTGTGCTCTCTCTCTCTGTTTCAGACCTCATGAAGCAAAAGTGGAGAAGAAGGAAGTGTCAGGAATGCCACACACAGAGGAGAAAAGAAGATGGAGGAAAAGGAAAGGAACTCTGGGCACAGTAACCAACCTCAAATCAGGCCTCAGGTCATGTAATTAGACTGTAGGGGAATCTCGAGCCTCTTAATACCTTGAGCAGCGTGACCGCCCTGTAAGCTGGGTCCCGGTCTGTGCTATTGTGTCGTTTTGACATTCTGCTCCGTTATCTGGCTATTGAGGGTGACTGCCCTGTAATCAGGGTGCAAGTCACCTCCCTCTGTCTTTGGAGGGGCATTGAGCTCTTTGTTAAACTGAGCAATGTGACCGCCCTGTATCTGGGGTCCGGGTCTCTGCCATCTTGCTCATTTGGCTTTACGCCGTGCTCTGCCCCATTAGTCAGCGTGACAACCCTGTAATTAGGGTCTATGTCACAAGCCTCTCTAGGATGGGACATATCGAGCTCTTTGGTACTTTGACAGCTTGACCTTCCTGTAAATCAGGTTATGGTCTCCCCTATTTGGCTAATGCCAGCGACCACCCTGTAATCAGGGTACAGCTTGCATCTCGCTTTTGAAATCTGGGGGATTAGAATCTAGACCATAACATGGGCAGCTTGACCTCCCTGTAACTAGGGTTTGCGTCTCCGAGGCCCTTTGGGTCTCCGTTAACAGGTTAGTGAATGTGACTGCCCTGTAATCAGGGTGCAAGTCACCTCCCCCTGTCTTTGGAGGGGCATTGAGCTCTTTGTTCAACTGAGCAATGTGACCGCCCTGTAACTGGGGTCTGGGTCTCTGCCCTCTTGCTCATTTGGCTTTACGCCGTGCTCTGCCCCATTAGTCAGCGTGACAAACCTGTAATTAGGGTCCATGTCACAAGCCTCTCTAGGATGGGACATATCAAGCTCTTTGGTACTTTGACAGCTTGACCTTCCTGTAATTCAGGTTATGGTCTCCCCTATTTGGCTAATGCCAGCGACCACCCTGTAATCAGGGTACAGGTTGCATCTCGCTTTTGAAATCTGGGGGATTAGAATCATGTCCATAACATGGGCAGCTTGACCTCCCTGTAACTAGGGTGTGCGTCTCCGAGGCCCTCTGGGTCTCTTGGCCTCATGCTGTCTTCACAGCCTGCTGCCAACGACCGCCCTGTAATCAGGGATCTGGTCTTTGCCCTCTAGTCTCTTGGCACTTGGCCAAATGCAGCCACTGCCCTGAATGAGCGCCCTGTAAACAGGGTACAGGTCTCATCTGCTACTATTTATGGCACCCCCATGACACTGTGTCCAGAGTTCCGGCTCTTCAAACAGCGCTTCCAACTTGCCTGGAATTCTGCAATCAAGTCTCCTGCTTTCTACTCACTTTTTGGACTCTTGGAGATCTGACATGCTACTGGTGGTAAGATCCGAAAGGGAGTGTCCGGGGCGGTTTTGGACCGTTGTCGAAAGCGGTTCTCATTTACACACGCCTTTTGCTCCCTCTCTCTGATTCAGGCATCATGAAGCAGAAGTGGAAAAGAAGGAAGTGTCAGTACCATGGCATAACTGTGAATCTGAAATGCATGGACCTTAAACACTCAAGTTGTATAGAATTATAACTTCCTATTATTAAGAAATCATCATTTCCTACTGGAAGTGCAAAGATGTGACTTAAGGGAAGGTATACATTTGAATCCTCCACTCCCCTCCAATTCTCCCCCCAAAACTCTTCCAATAAAGTTAAGGTTCAGAAAATTAACATTTACTCCAGGTAACGCCTAACTTGTGTATTTCTCACACATTTCTAAAAGGAAGCAAACACAAATAAATGTTTTGGCAACTGGCAGTTACTCTCCGCACTTCACAACTTTCAAACACCTGCTCTACTTAAACGGTCACACCAACCAAAGTGTACCACACATTCAAAATTAACTTTGCACCTATTGTGTCAGAAGTGAGAGTGTTTTTAGTAGTTGTGTCCATTGGTGGAAGTGGCAGTAGTGGTGTTTTAGTAGTCCTTTACGCTTATTGAATTCAAAGGATGATGATGTGGATGTTTTAGGTAGGTATTTTTCTGTTAAGTCTTGGTATTTGGGTAGAGGTGCAGTATTTTGTGATTATGACTGTTTTTCTGGTATTGGTTTAGTGTGAATTGTTGGCAATTCTAGATGTTTTTGTATCCGTACATTAGTAGATGTATTTAGAGGGCAAAGCTGAGGTTGCCTGTTTGGTGCAATTTAATTGGTGTGAAAGTTAATTTCGGGTAGGTGTTTGAAAGCACTGAGGTTTGAATTTTTAGCTCAACAAGGATGCAGGACCCACCTGGCTACCTCAGTTCTTACTGTCATTCCTAATTCCAAAATCTTGGATGAAGATGACCAGGCAGAATAAAGATATCTCCAGAGACTTTCAAGAGGGTAGCATTTCTGCAGCTTTAGGGGATCCCTTAAACCTTATTGAGCTTTTCAAAGTGTAATAATTGTGGGAAACTTCTACTTCTGCCAATTCCGTGTTGAACAATGACCTGTATTAAAGGACTTACACTGGGTAGTTAATTCTGTTCTGTATTAAGATGATTTTGCTAAAATCGCCGCTTTCTGATGTGTGAAATGAATTATCTAGCTCTGATTATACCTATTTGATAAAAGTGTGATAACGACCCCATGTTAAATGCATGGATTGAACTTTGATTGTCATATCACATTGCTTTGCTGTAACTCCTTATTTATGAATGTATTTGTTACTATTTATGTAATTCAATTAATAAAATGTATACATTCAAGTATAGTCTCAGTTCTTTCTTTGGCTAAACAAAAAGGAATCTGATAAACTTGTGAAGAATTTTGGTATTGTTACGTTTAATTTAATTAACATCTTTTTACCCTTTAAATGCGGCCGTTGGAAGTAACTACCCTTTAGTGGTGCAAGTTTGATTTTTCTCTTGGATCACACGTTTTGGGCAGACTGCAGTGTGATCTTGAGGATGGAGATCGCACTGCCACTTAGGTGCATAAGGTTGCCCTCCTAAAGCTTCTAAGGTGCACAAGAATAGGCCTTTGTTTGGTTCCTTCACTGTTCCCAGGCTTATAGATTGCTTGAGATCTGCAGGCCCTAAAGCTCACTTCCTGAGCACAATATATGATTGTGGCTATGATAAGATTGGACTAAAACTAGCAAGGTCCCCTGGTTTCTGCACCTTTCCCATTCAGACATTTTTTAAAAAGTAGATTAATGTAATATTTTTATATTCAATTCAATCTCAAGTTTCTCAGAAATTGACTTTTACGGTGCACTAAATTTTCAATATGCTAATACATGTGAGATAGTGTGGTCTAGTGGTTTAGAGCACTGGCCAGGGATTCAGGCGACCTGGTTTCTATTCCTGCCTCTGCTGCTGGGTCACTTGGTGGTCACTTTGCCTCCCTGTCCCAGTGTCCCCCTCCATTTAAAAAAAAAAAGTGGGGGAGGGGAGATGATTGTACTGACCTCATTTGTAAAGTGTTTTGAGATCTACAAGCACTAAACAGAATTTTTACTAAAAATGAGATTCTATAGGGGTGGGAAAGAACTAGAGATTAACTTTGGTAGGGTGCATGAGGATATAATTCACTATGGAGGCATTAATTTTGCTAATGCTGTGAAGAAAACTCTCTTGTGCATAATGAATTGAAACAGCCTCTCTCTCTTTGCATGTGTTAATTCATTTCTCCTATACCAGGTGCTTTTTGTTCCATTGAAATATGCATGGGGATGTGCTTTTTATTTATTACCCTTGCCCTATGATTTATTATTCAAAAGTGGGCAACTTGGAAAGCAAATACTCAATATTAGGTGATTGTTCGCCTGCTGTAGAAAAAGCCCGTGAAGAAGTGTGCAGCAGCTGCAGTTACACTAGGGGAACTCCATGACTTCAATAGATTCAATAGTCGTCTTTTCTCTGTTTACAGGTACTCTGACTTGCCCCTTTCCCCCTTCACTTAAACCCAATTCAGAGGCAGCTGATGAGTCGCAGGTGCAGTGGCTTCTTCCTTCTTAGAGGATGAATGGCACGCTATGAGAGACCTGAAACCTGATGGTATGATGATGAGGGCTTTAATTCAGCAAAGTACCATTCTAGCATACCTCAGCCAGAGTCATCATGCGTACCTGGAAAAAGAAAGGGCTTCCACAGCTAAACAAAAAATCTGTCAGGACTGACTATTCAATAGAATAGATTGCTGCTAGTTAACCTGGTGTAAAGTTGGCTAAACCTCTCAAAGACTGCGTTGGTGCAGGTTGCATTTCCACTGAATAATTACCATACCTTCTGCCTATTTAAAAATTATCTTCCCTGCTGTTTGATTTTTCTATGATGGTCTTATTGTTTAAAACTATTGTGTCGTGTTGCTCTCCATTGCTAATTAGCGGAGCTTGTTAGAAAAAAACAATTGCCAGAGTTTGCTCTTTTGTTGAAATTGAAACACACTGCAGGACTGTGTCAATTCTGACAGAATCCACCAGAAACCAAGCATGTTTCCAATGGAACTTTGCTGGCCAGGCAGAATTTCATCAGAAACTTGCTTGGCTTCCTGACAGCTCAGCTGCCGGGCTCCTTGATAGACCATGTGGCACGCTGCTGGGGAACCTGGGTTTCCAGGCTCCCAGCTCCTCAGCTGCCTGCCTGGTGGGCTGATGGGAAGCTGGGAGCCTGAAAGTTGCGGGAGCCCCAGCTGCCAGGCTCGTGACTCCTCGCCAGGTAGGGCTCTTAGGGTCCATGGCTCCAGGACAGCCCACCAGGTGTGCTACCGTGGAGCTAGGTCTTGTAAGGCTCCAAGGATCTCCAGCTTTGGGGCAGCCTACAAGGCTGCTTTAGAGCTCAGTGGAGATCAGCAATGCCATTTCACACAGAATTTCAAAATTTTTGAATATGATTCCAAATCAGAATGAAATCTGATTTTGAAATAGCAAAATCCTCTATAAAATAGAATTACCGTTCTCCCCCCAGCTCTTTCCGACCGTGGTACTAGTGGGGCCTTGTAATGAATGCAACCCTGTTTTACCGCTTCCCCCATCTTTCCCCCTGTTATCTTTCTCCTTTCATCTCTGTGGAAAGAAATATTTCCCTTTCCTATATTCTTCCGGGGTGTGTGTGTGTGTGTGTGTTCACTCTGGGGGGTTTGGAACAGTTGCCCCAGGGGTAAAAGGATCTTTCCCTGCTGCATTCCTGAGCGGCCCTTTTCTTGGTCAGAGGTGCCTGTCTACTGGGATTATTATCGCTAAAGATTCAAACACACATACAAACCCTATATATTCTGTTTCTTCAGGGGGAATAAAGAACAGAATTTCCATGTAACTCTAGAATGCTTTAAAGTTTAAGGTACTGGGTTATGACCTTTGGTCTCTTGTAGATAGAATTGTAAAATTACAAGCTCTTTATTTTTGTGTACTATAAAACACATCCCTATAATTAAATCAAGGTTGAAAGTGCTTTGCCTAGAAGATTAATTTAAACCTCTATGGATAAAAAGAAGAACCTCCAGGACTCAATATACTGATGTGTAGATAGCACCTCAGCACATTTCAGTGTGCGGGTCATTTCCTTTCTGATGCCTGTGCAGGGGATGTCTCTTTACACTAGAAGCTTTTGCTGTATCTTTTGGCTATATTGGCCCAGCTCCTCCAAGGTACATAGCCATTATGGGAGTGAAGGGCCCAAACATCTTTGAGGATGTGGGTCGCTATCTCCTGGTTTCTCTTTCCTGTCAATGGAGTCGGGCTGTGCAAATGGGAAGTCACTGCCTAAGGCTGGGAGTGGCCCAACTCCTCCCTGGGCTGGTGGTGGGCTCTGCCAAAGAGTCTGGGATGGCTCCGCGCTGCTGGGGACGAGGGAAGCCATGGTGGGCTTGGTGCTAAAGCCTGAGCAGCAGGGATGGGGCCAAGCTTGGCACAGTGGGGAAGCAGGGGCAGGCAGGCTCTGTGCACTGCTGAGGGACAGCAGGGGATGGTTTGGTTCCCCCTGCCCCGTAGGAAGAGGCCAGGGCAGGCTCAGTGCGGGGGCTGCCATGGGAAGCCTGACAGGTGAGATCCGCCCCTCGCACCTCTGGAGGCAGCTCTGTGCATCGCTGCCCTGCCGCCATGGCACCAGGACTCCAAAACTTAGTCGCAGACACAAGGGCTGGACGGAGCCCACAGGGGGCTCCACCAGGGGGTGGGGCTCAGACTGGGCGGTAATTGGTTCAAGAGGGAGGGCGTTCGGTGTGAGAGAGAGGCTGAGTCAGCTCAAGACTGAGGCGAGACTTCAGGTTAGAGGACGGCGAGCGCCGACTGTGAGGTGGGCCCGAGAGAACCTCTGAGGTGGCATGATCCGGGGGCGGGGCTTAGGAGCAGAGGGCCACATGCCCAGGCGGGGGCCCTGGTCTTTGAAATTCTGACACTACTCCAGGCCCTCAGGGAAAGGGGGGCTCAATGGGGAGAAGCGGCACTAGGAGCTGCCCACAGCCAGTAGAACCCCGCTACCCCGGGAACATCAGAATGGTTGGGACCAGATGAAGCAAGCACCTCAGAGGCGGGGGGCTCGGTCCAGGCTTCCACATGGCGGCATGAGAGGGACTGCGGCTGAGGCTAAAAGCGGTGCAGGCACCGTGAGGAGGGCGGATGGGAAGCAGCGACAGGCACTGCCTGAGAAAGAGGAGCGGGTGGCCGGTTGTGAGTTGGCAGGAGGGGCAAAGCAGAGGCTGGAGCGCCGCGATGAGATATGTATGTAAGAAGGGTAATCCAGATAAGGTGGTCTGGACCAAGCAGTGGCAGAGGGGTCTCTGTGCTCTGAAAGAGGCTCTGGTCAAGGGCTCGGTGCTGGTAAAGCAGGACTTTGACAAGCTCTTTCTGGTGTTCACTGACGCTTCAGAAGAGGGCTGGGGGTGGTGCCAATGCAGATTGACGGAAAGGGGGAGAGACATCCCATCGGGTATGTGAGCAGAAAGCTGCTGCCCCAGAAGCAGAACTCTCCAGCCATAGAAAAGGAATGCCTGGCCAGGGCGGCTGGGCCTTAAAAAGCTGCAGCCATATCGCTTTGGGCGGCTTTCCGCCAGGCCAGAGGGGGGCGCCCGCCGATGGCCGCCAGGCCAGAGGGGGGCGCCCGCCGATGGCCGCCAGGCCAGAGGGGGGTGCCCGCCGATGGCCGGTTTCCGAAAGATGGTGCTCAGCTAGTGAGGGTCTAATTCTGCCCGAAGAAACATAACATTTTCATGCTGTGACGTTCTGTACCTCCACCACTCTGGCCGACTTACCAGACCCCCCAGATAGCCATGGCTGCAATGTTTCCCATTCTCCGGTTACTTTCTGTGGGTGTTGGAGATGTGTATTCCCCACCAGGGTGAAGTTCAGGGGAAGCTGTTGAGGAGAGAGGGAAATAAGTAGTGTGAATACTAGGACAGGCTAAGGTGACAAAATAAACACAGGGTAATGGGAGGGGAGCCAAATCACCTTTTTCAGGAAACCTGTACAGTAACAGCTACTCAACCCCCCCCCACTCTGCCCACGGCCCCACCCGCCCCCATCCCCTAAGCTCCCACCCCCGCCCCGCCTCTTGCCGCCCCCGCTGCTCCCCAGGTCCTGCCCTCACCCCTTCCCCAACCCCCGCCCTGCCTTTTCCCACCCCACCCCCTCCTCACCTCGTCTGACCCCCTTCTGTCCCCTCCTCCAAGTGTGCCTCATCCCTGCTCCTCTTTCTGCCTCCCAGCGCCTCCTGCACGCCGTGGAACAGCTGATTGTGGCGGGTGGGAGGCACTGGGAGGGAGGGAGGGAGCTGGCTGCCGGTGGGTGCTAAGCACCCACTAATTTTTTTCAGTTGGCGCTCCAGCCCTGGAGCCCCCAAGGGGTTGGCACCTATGGTAACAGCAATTCAGGGGTCTGGAACAATTTTTATAGTGGGGATGCTGAAAGCCATTGAACAACACTGTAAACCCCATGTATGATGGAAACCGTGCATTCGCTTGCTAATATCACTTCATGCTGGGCACCCCAGTGCCCCTAGTTCCAGCTCCCCTGCAGCATATATGCAAACGGCTAGTCTCTTGCTTGAGGAAAGTTAGTTACAAATTGCTCAGAGCCTGCTGCAGAGGATTCGTGCAGGGATAGAGCCATCTGCACGGGACTCTTACTTGTGCCACATGGAAGTGAGATGAGGTGCCTGGAGTAAGATGCTTTTGCACATACTTCTCTTGGGTTGTTCTTCGTACAGTTATGATCCACGTGGGGGGCCTTTAGCGAGCATGCACACATTGGGCTGGGACAGTGCTAGTACAGCTCTAGTGGGCGTAGCTTGCAATATCAGTGGCACAAAAATTACGTTGTGTGGAAACACCTTGTGTTCTGTACAGAAACCAGAGCCTCATCTCTTTCTAGGATGAAAGCTGGAGACAAACCTGTCACTATTTCCTCCTGCCTACCAATGGTAGGATAAAGGCGAGCTTAAGTGGGGATCTAGTAGTAGCGTATTCCTCCCTTTTTATTCCCCTAAGGTTGGCTTTCCCACAGGAAGGCCTAAAATCCTAGATGATAGAAATCGCCCAATGGCTTCTTAAGGAAATGAATTCATTTGTTATATGTAGCCCAGCTTAAAAACAGTGTGATGGAATGATTGGCGGGAGGTTCCCCTCTGCACCATAGGGGTAATGATTTAGTTAGACTTTGAAGAAGAACGTGTATGGCTCCCACATGCTCTGTTACTGCCATGTACCACCAGAGAGGGGGATACATCTTGGAGGTTGTGAACCAATCTGTTTATAATCCTTGACTTGTTTATACAGTCTATTGTTTTTGGTTGTTGTTTTTTGCTCTCATTTTAATGTAATTGTGTTTTGTCAATATAACCTGTAGGTTTCCACTCCACCAAGGAATGAAAGAAGGCAGAGAGACTTGAGCAGGAAAGAACTCCTACTACCGATAGGCACAGCTACTGAAAAAAACCTGCACCATAAGAAAGGATAGGCATTTGTTGTAAGAGTTAACTCCTTGTACGTGCCTCTAAACCAGCAGGTCCCAAGTTGAGGTTTATGTATCGGTGGTGGCACATGGAGGACCTGATGGTGGTCTTCAGTGAGCAGGCAGATCTCACGTTCCTAGTACTGAAATTACTGTCAATATGTTCCTAGTACTACTTTTCTTTGGAAGCATTTGCTGTACCTGCCACGAAGGCGTTACCTGATCTCGAAGAGGTGAGGAAATGGTCCATAGAACAATTTTTGTAAGATTAGGCCCACATCAGAACTGTTTTAGAACCCCAGAGGAAAGACAAGCAAAGGCTTCTGCAGTGGCGCCATCTGTTGACTTTGAATGTACAGAGGCTCCTATTAGCAACTCCGTATTTTCGGTTGCATTATGAAAGGGATTGCCAGTGGGGAATATGTTCCTGTTTTTTCTCTAAAGGGAGATTGACAATCATTGTGAGAACTCACACCCAATTTGTTTTTATACTATTGGAACATTTAACGTAGTGGCTGTTTGACTTCTTTTAAAAACTTTTAAATAAGAAATCTCCAGTTTTAGTGTCTGGCTTAAATTTGTCCTAGGCAGTGCTAGCAACTCTTCAGAATACTGTCTACGTACCCAGATTTGGTAGAGAGGTAGATCCTCACTAGGTCTGGTCTAAGGGCTAGTTTTGTTTTGTTTTTCAAATCGTTTTAAATTATTGGGTTTAGGGTAACTTTTAGTCATTATTCACATTACAACTGCAATTTTGACGCACTGTGCTCATAAAACTGGCTGTTGGTGGAACATGCAGTCCATGAGCACACAAGCTTGATTTTAGGCCGGTAGGGGGAGGGCAAAAGGGGTAGCCCCCATAGGCGCAGACTCTAGTGGCGCTGGTGGGTGCTCAAGCCCCCTCTACCCCCAGCCCTGGCCCGACTCCACCCCTGCTCCGCCTCTCCTATCCCCATTCCAGTAGTAACTGATTGATGTATTCCACCAAATGGGGAGCTGCATTTTAGAGGTGACAAAGAGAAACTTTGATAATCCTAATACAAAATGGCCTCTTCCTGCTCTCATTATTCACATGTAATTTTGTTTGTGGTGTATGCCCAAGAATGAATTGGATCTGGGTGCACACAAAGGTAATGGGATCAGGCGGTGGGGGCACAAAGCTGATAAGAGTGCATGCGAGCACAAACTTAATAGTGGGGGCAGTGCTAGTAAGTGTATTGTGCGTAGGTGTTGGATACATACAAACCTGATTTGATTTGGGTGGGGGGAGAGGGTATGTGAATGCACATAAACCTGATGGATGGGGTATGGACAGGCTAATTACAAACTAACAATTGATATGTATTAAGGGATGCATGCACTCTTGCTTAGTGGGGGAAAGGGCACCAATCTAGCCTCTTCCAATACAACCGTCTACTACACCAAACATCCAAATGGCCAAGGTTTTCTGGGGAAAAATAACCTGGTAAAAAGTAGAATAGGAAAAGGTGGCAGAGTTCAGGTGTGGCGTGGGGTCTGTTTGAATGGAAAGGCTAATTATCATTCAGTAACTATGATTTTTAATATGGAATTATTGTGAACTGGGACACTGATTCATCAATGTATTTAAGCATGTTCCTGATTGGAGCACTAACAGCAGTGGGATGGCTCACATACTTTAAGTTAGTCACGTGCATAAGTACTCTCTGGAATTGGGGTTTTAAGGCTGAACAATTACAGGGCTTTTCTCTTCTCCTTTTTTCTTTTTGGTTCAATAGGTATTTAATTCAACTCATTATTGCTATAGGTTGCCATTTTATATAAAATAATTATTTATTGATCAGAAACAAATGCCTACAGTAATTACATAAATAGGAACAATAAATAAATGACTGACCTAAAGATCCTGTTACAAATGGCGTAAAATGATCTGAAACGATTGTCACAGTGCACAGATAGAATAAATAGTAACAGCTTTTAAAATTCCACCGCATCTCATTTTAAATCCTGTATAAAATATTACTTGATTTTGATGAGTACTTCTAAAAATGTTGGTATTTAAATTTCTAAACTTCTTTGTGAGTTTGTCCTAGATTTGAAAACCCCATCATTCCACATGGATTCTCCTGCTAGCACTGAGGCTGAAGTGCTTGTCTCTTATGAAAGAAATTGGTCTCTCTTCACTTTCAGCCTGGGAAACTATAGGTCCTTACCATGGGCGTGCGCACGGGGTGGGCCCGGGCACACACCCTAATGCCCATGGGCCGGATCCGGATCTGGCCCCTCGGGGCTTTGCATCCGGCCCGCGGGATTTGCCCCCCGTGGTGCCGCAGGCCCCGCGCTGCTTTCCGAAGCAGCCATCAGGGCAGCATGTCTCTGGGGGTAAGGGGTTGCTCTAGGCACCGCCTCCCGAAGCTCCCATTGGCCGGGAACGGGGAACTGCGGCCAATGGGAGCTTCAGGGGAGGTACCTGGAGGCGTGGCAAGGGCAGCGTGCAGAGCCCTGTGCTGCCCCGCCCCTCCCCTCCCCTCCCCCGGGAGCGGCCCGGCATGGGGCCCTGGCAGGCAGGGAGCGCGCCGCTGCGGGTAAGCCCGAACCTCTCCTGCACCCCCTCTCCCTGCCCTGAGCCCCCGGCCTGCACCCCGTTGAGCCGGGCTCCCCCTCCCCAGGGCTGGGCTGGCTGCTTTAACAGCCCCATGTGCTCCCTGGCAGCCTCCCACCCGGCAGCACCAACACAGCCGCTTAAGGTGGCCCGCGGGGGTGCTGCCCCAGCTCCCCGCCCCAAGGCAGCTGCCCCCCTCCAGCGCCCAGGGTCCCAAACCCGCCTGCGGCTCCCCGCGCTGGCCAGGGGCCCGGGCACCACCCGGGGGGTCAGGCCGCCCCTGAGCCCAGCCCACCTTAAGTGGGGCCTGGGAGCCAGCAGGCCCGGGGCAGGGGGCGAGCCCGGCCCACAGGCCCCCTCCCGCAGCCCGGCTGCGAGCTCCGCTCCCCGGCGCTGTTCGGGGACTCCGGCCCGGCACCCTCGGGCTTGAGTCCAGCCCTGGGAGCAGCCCGGCGCCCTGCGATCCACCCTGGCTGCCTCTGCCCGGCCTGGCCCCAAGCGCCCAGCCCGGCCCCCTCTGCCCGGCCCTCGAGCCTGCCTGCCAGGGCGGGGGAGCCCAGATCCCCAGCCCCGGGCCTGCCTGCAAACAGCCTACCCTCCTGCACCCCAACTCCCTCTCCTGAGCCCCCTGCCTGCACCTCTCACCCCAACTCCCTGCCCTGAACCCCCTGCCTGCACCCTGTACCCCTCCTGCATCCCAACTCCCTGTCCTGAGCCCCCTGCCTGCACCTCTCACCCAACCCCCCTGCCCTGAGCTCCCAACCCCTTGTCCTGAGCCCCCTGCCTGCACCTCTCACCCCAACCCCCTGCCCTGAGCTCCCAACCCCCTGCCCTGAGCCCCCTGCCTGCACCTCTCACCCCAACCCCCTGCCCTGAACCCCCTGCCTGCACCCTGTACCCCTCCTGCATCCCAACTCCCTGCCCTGAGCCCCCTGCCTGCATCTCTCTCCCCAACCCCCTGTCCTGAGCCCCCTTCCTGCACCTTGCCCCCCAACCCCTGCCCTGCAACCCCCTGCCCTGAGCCCCCTCCTGCCCCCAACCCGCTGCCCTGAACCCCCTGCCTGCACCCTGTACCCCTCCTGCATCCCAACTCCCTGCCCTGAGTCCCCTGACTGCACCTCTCACCCCAACCCCCTGCCCTGAGCTCCCAACCCCCTGTCCAGAGCCCCCTTCCTGCACCTTGCCCCCCAACCCCTGCCCCACAACTCCCTGCCCTGAGCCCCCTGCCTGCACCTTGCCCCGCAACCCCCTGCCCTGAGCCCCCTCCTGCCCCCAACCCCCTGCCGTGAGCCCCCTGCCTGCACCCTGTACCCCTCCTGCACCCCAACTCCCTGTCCTGAGCCCCCTGCCGCACCTCTCCTGCATCCCAACTCCCTGTCCTAAGCCCCCTGCCACACCCTGGCCCCCAATCCCTTGCCCTGAGCCCCCTCCTGCACTCCGCACCCCTCCTGTACCCCAAGCCCCTTCCCTGAGCCCCCTCATACATCCCACACCCTCCTCTGTCCCAATCCCTTGCCCTGAGCCCCTTCCTGCACACTGCACCCCTCCTGAACCCCTGCCCTGAGCCCCCTGCCGCACTCCGCCCCCTCTTGCACCTCAACCCCCTTCCCTGAGCCCCCTCATACATCCCACACCCCCTCCTCTGCCCCCCAATCCCTTGCCCTGAGCCCCTTCCCGCACACAGCACCCCCTCCCACACCCAGCCGTTTATGATGTTCGCCTTTCAAAAAAAAAAAAAAATTCCCTGGGTGCACACCCTAATGCAATGTGCTGCGCACGCCTATGGTCCTTACCTCCTGGTCAGAGAGTCCCATTTTCCATCACTGCAACCAAACATGTCTCCGCATGCCCAACTTGCTGATGAGTCTGTGTTGGAATATCTGAATGGAACTCTCACCTCAGGTCGTTTCAGAGAGATTTTTGCAAAAGCAGCAGGAAGATTTCCCAGATTGCCACCTTGCCGTTCCCCTTCAGAGACACTCGAGGCTTGAAAACCCCTTGGGGCCACCTGAAATCTCTCCCTTCGTTCTGACATTAGAGGAAAATTATGCACATCTTTTTTCTTGCAAAGTTTTTTCCAGTTCATATTTGTTATGCTGTTATACTGTGCTTAAGCTGCCTGTTACAATTCAGACATGAGATTTTGATCAGAGAAGAGTTGAACCACAGAAATATATAGCAAACACATTATGTCAACAATGTTTAAGGTTTAACCCTTTCTTAATTTTCTTGTAACTTTTTTGCATCGATATCCTTCATTTTGCAATTTAAACTTTGAGTAAATCAACAGAGTATTATCACATAAATTGTAATATGGACAGTTGGAATTTCATTATGGAGTGAAAAGAACAGGAGTACTTGTGGCACCTTAGAGACTAAGAATGCTCTAATAAATTTGTTAGTCTCTAAGGTGCCACAAGTACTCCTGTTCTTTTTGCAGATACAGACTAACACGGCTGCTACTCTGAAACCTGCCATTGTGGAGTGAGTGTATTGCATAATACAAGGTCAAGCATTTTGGAGCCTTAGAAATCACTGTGGGAAAAATCAGTAGAGAGGAGGGAATCCACTGCACGATACAATTTCCTCCAACTGTTTTAAGCTCTGTAGTCACTGCATCCTCAGCTGGAATGAAATGAGAGTTGGTTGAAACACAAAGGGAAAAATAAATGTTTCCCTTTATTAACGGCAATACATGAAATGAAAATATCTTTCTACACCTCATCATCTTACAAGTCTTATGCTCAGTTCACATATTTTATAAATGTCTCTAGGAAACTTCTCAAGCTCCGCTATATGATGAGGACAGAGTGAATGTATCGCATAACACGTCAAGCGTTCTGGAGTGTTAGAAGTCACCGTGGGAAGAATCAGCAGAGAGGAGGGATTCCACTGCATCCTTCTGTTTTAACCTCAGTAGTTGCAGCAGCCGGAGCTGAAATGAAATAGGGAATGGTTGAAATACAAAGGGAAAAAATATAATTTTCATTGAATTGATCTCAATAAATTAAATGAAAATATCTCTTCCACACATAAGCTCGCAAGTCATTTAGTATGTTCATATTTTTTTTTAAAGTCTCTAGGAAGCTTCTCAAACCTTGAAATACTAGAAATAGTTCTCATGAGGACAGATGAATGAATAGCAACCCTGATCATAATAGAAACACACTACATATGTAGAAGTCAGAGTACTTTAGGGGTGGAGGGGAAGTACACCTCTACCCCGATATAAGGCGACCCGTTATAACAGGAATTCGGATATAACACGGTAAAGCAGCGCTCTGGGGGGCGGGGCTGCGCGCTCCGGCGGATCGGCGCATCAGCGTGTCTGGCTTCGACACGCTGCTCTGAGCGGTGTGTTAAAGGTGCTGGGCCGGGGCCGAGGGGTTGGATAAGGGGCAGAGGGTCAGGGGACAGGGAGTGGGGGGTTTGGATGGTTCAGAGGCTCTGGGGGGCGGGGCAGTCGGGGGATGGGGAATGGGGGCGTTGGATAGGCCGTGGGAGTCCTAGGGGTGATTAGGGACGGGGGGGTCTCTGGAGGAAAGGTTTAGGCCCCTCAAAAATATTGGCAAATCTCAACTTTAACCATTTCCTCCAATTTAGACGGCACATTTAAAATGTAGACAGCACAAACCGTCGGTCTCTTCCTTCTGTGAAACTATAGGAGAGAGTGTGCTCTGAGAAAATGAAACCTTAACTAATTGTTATTTCCCGATCTTAATATTCCTACCGGAGCTGAGGAATAGATGTAGTTGAAAGGTGTGAATATCATGTCCTGTTGATCACTCCAAGTAGCTGACAGTAGTGAAAAATTGAGAATAAATCATAAAACAGGATGAGCAATTAGGATAATAAAACATGCTAGAGAGGTACCCACATGGATGACTATGATTTCCAATGTGGTCAGAAGGAGGTTATGCAGAGAAGTCACATTAGGTATTTTTTTACCAAGTGTGTCCCTGGGATGAAAGAATTCAAATATTTTTTTAAAAATTGAAATTCAGTGTTCACCACTTTTGCTGGTTCCTTCTCTTTTAACATTTGCCTTCCCCTTTGCTTGGGCAGGGGAATTCTTCTGGTTTGTTTAATTCTCTTCCCTTCCTGTGGTCACGTTTCATTTTCTGGATCTCAAGCCCTAGCGCAGACTGTTGTGCTGGAGTTTCCATCATTGCAGAGAAATGTGTTTTAATTCAACAAGAAAAGAAAAATCACACGAAGAAACCATGAAAACATTTTTCTGCACATTAATTTGGTTAGAGTCTCCCAAGTTTTCCTGCACTTTTATAAGAAATTTGAGATTTTTGCTTCAAATTTTTGAAAGACACACTGCAAAGCAGAGAAAACAGACTTAGCAGAGCCCCCAGACTGTCCTGGGCTATGCTCCCCATTCTCCCATGATTTTCCAGCGGTGTTGGGCATCTGTATTCCACACCAGGGTGAAATCCCAGGGGAAGATGTTGCGGGGTACTGAAAGCAAATGAACAAAACTGCAAACCCAGTATACGATGAGACCATGTTTCGGTGGCTCTTATTACTTAAAGCTTCACACCCCCAGCACCCATTGTTCCAGCCTGGGGCAGCCCTGGCAGGGTGGCTGTAATGGAACCACGCTGATCGGGACCAGAAGGCAGGTCTCACAAAGCCCTAGAAGTGATGCGGACACTCAGGCGCTTTGTGTGGAAAGATTTTGTGTTCCGTGCAGAAGTCATCGGGTCATCTATTTCTATGATGAAAGCCTGCTAGTGGGATGATAAAGGTGAGCTTAAGTGGGGATGTATTGGTGGTGTTTTCCTCCCCTTTTATCTACCTGTGGCTGGCTTTCCCACAGGAAGACCTAAAGTCATAGATGATGGATAACCTCAAATGGCTCTTAAGTAGATGAAAAGATTCTTCCACATAGCACAGCTTAAAAACAGTGTGATGGAATGATTGTCAGGAGGTTCTCCTCTGCACTATAGGCGTAATGAAGACGTTAGACTTTGAGGAAGAGTTTGTATGGCTCCCAGGTGCAATAGGACCAGGTCAAGGCCCCTCTCCAGCCACTCCCCATAATTGAGGTTCCATTTCAGCATGTAGGTGTAGATAGTCTGGGTCGTTTCCCTAAGAAGACACCCAGAGGAAAGCTGTACAAACCGACTTGCTTGGCTGCAAGGCCAGAGGCGGTATCGACGGTGGCCGCAAGTTTCATAAAGATGTGTTCAGCTATTGAGGGTCTAATCCTCCCAGAAGAAATGTAACATTTTCATGGTGTGATGTTCTGTACCTCCACCACTCAGGCAGTGCAGCTCCCCCGTCCCACTCTTAGAGCCATAACTGAGTCCCACATGTATATATTTGTTATAACATTGCATTGGCCAGGGAGCATCACTTTATATTGCACATGCTACATTGTACGTGTACATTATACATACAATCATATTTCCTTTTGTAAAGATGTAACCACCTTATGTAAAATTGAGCAAAATGCTTAAAACAGTTCAAGCGCATTATGAGAGGAAAATATACACACTGAAAATGTGTTGCGGTTACTCAAGTATTTCCCAGGCCTATCTCCTTCAGTCCTGCATCTCAGGATAGAAGATACTGTAGACCGGCTATAAGCTGTACAAAGGGAGACTGTCTCTACAATGTAAAAAGGTGAAGTGGTCTAAGACATACTTGCTTTTCTTGGGCAAGACCTCATGAAATCAGATTACCCATCCTTCCGTTTTGCTCAGTTTTGCTGTGGAAAAGAATGAAAGCCGGCACCTCCTAGAGTAGGAAACCTCCCAAACATTTTTTTGCCAAACATTTTAGAAACTAGTCAACCACTATATTAAGTCACACATGCTGCCCTATCCTCTGTTTATATACCAGACCAGAATACAAGCAGAATAGCGGTACTGTGCTGAGAGCAGGGTGTGTGCTGGGAAGTCTCTATGCCCTTGAACTCTTGTCGTGCCTTTCTTTGCAACAGAATGGAGGGCTGCGGGTGTAGCCACTAGACGGCTCTGTGCTGTAGTAGGTGACAACCAATGGATGAGGTGTATAGGAACCCCATTTGTCTCTACCACTAGAGCACCACTGCAGCTATTCCTTGGCAACCCAGCAGGCTGAGGGGCAAAACAGTCCACCCAAAGCCAGATTGTTGAGCTTTGATGAGAGGTGGCCCCATTTGGTCCCATGTGTTCTGTGTTTCTCGCCTCATTTTCTTGCTAAGCGAGAGACGGATTTTTCCTGTGGTGGTTTCTTTTCACAATTTTTAGTGTCTTTTTTCTTCGCGTTCATCCCTGTATATTTATACAAGGCACCCAGTTTACTGTTCCACCATTTCTGTTTTGGGGAGGATGTTTTCTCCATTCTACTAGACACTGTTCTCTTTATTGTCCTGACACCAATATAAAAACTGTTTCACCAAGCTAGAGGTTTTATAAAATGCCAAACGCTGTTGGGCTGTCCAGTCTAGAAATACCTTTTAGAAAATAACAGATCTTCCCACTAGGTCTAAATAATTATCTTCTATATTTCCCTTACTCCTACTGTTCATCTAACAATTATGGCACCGTAACAAATGTCATGGCCTATTTCCCACATCATTTCTCCTCCTTTTCCTCTCTCTCTCGGTCTCTGTCAAGCTTGCCTGTACTTTTCCTTTTATGGATAGCTTCATCTCCCTGTTAGACCAAAACTGTGTTAGATAACCAGTAAGGGCCATCAACTAAACCCCTTTAATCCTAATTTCTCTTGAGGGGCTTTCCAACCTCGGGGAACTTTTTGGCTAAAAGAAAAGCTCATCTCGGCCTATATTCGTCTGAACTTCTGACAACGTGGCAACCCTTCCGCACAACTCCTTTCACAAAAGACCAATTTCATATTTAGTGGGGTGATTGTTTTCGGTTACTTGACTGTGGGTTCACGCTGGTGATGGTCAAATGCGCAGATAATTGCAGCATCAATGCAACTGACATTTGGAAAATAATCAAATGTTAAACTAGCTTTTATGTTGACATTTTCTGACTTTCAAAAACATAGACTAAATATGCAAGTCAGAATGCATCAGTTCTCCCCAGGTATAAATCTGTGTGGTATAAATCTGCTCCTTGAACATCTGTCTGATACTTCTTTGTATAATGTATGAGGAAATGCAAGTGCACTGATATGACACACAGGATCACAACTAGGGTGACCAGACGGCAAATGTGAAAAATCGGGACAGGGAGTGGGGGGGTAATAGGAACCTATATAAGAAAAAGACCCCAAATTCGGGACTGTCCCTATAAAATCGGGACAGCTGGTCACCCTAATCACAACACAGACTGACGTACAAGCAGAAGGACATAAATAGACAAGACCGAGGTGCTATAGTTGTTACCTAAACACAAAATCTTACACAAGGTGAAGAACCGCCAAGCTATGGGAAAGGTGATTCCACGTCTCAGGAAGGATGTTTTTCATGCTCATACTCACAGAGTAAAACATACTCTTCGGTCTAGATTTGTTTTCATTTCAGGTCAAGGAAAAACATCAAAGAAAGGGCTTAACCCTAAGAGACACTAACCACTTCCTGCAAGGTCCTGATCACCCTGAACTCCCACTGAACTAGTGGGTGCTGAGCACTTCTCAGAATTGGGCCCAAAGACTGAACAAAGAGAAATTTTCCATGACCGAGAAAACAGAGTGACTGTAACATGCTGCATCTTAAGGACAAGATGGCAGCTGCATTAGGCAGGGAGAAAAATCTACTTTTAAAAGTGTAATCTTTAGAAAACAGCCTTTAATTGATATTGCTACGTGTAGAAAGACTAGTTAGACATAATAGGCAAGATTCTGTCACCCCTACTCACACTGAGTAATACCTCACTCTACTAACTACTGATTTCAATGGGGCTTGCTTGTGGGGTATTGTACTAGTCAACATAAGGGGGAGAGAATCTGGCCCAACATGAGACCAATGGGCAGATCCTCAGCTCATGGAATGCAGCATGGCACCATTGGCTGGCCCAATAGCATGAAAAGAAAACAGATAACCCAGAGTAGAAGTCAGTTACAGTGATTGGTGTAAGAGGATCAGAGCCAAAGCCTGACAATAATTTTTTTATATATATATGGAAAGAGAGAGATCAACTCTCAGAGCTCATCCAGAGCTCTGAGATAATAATAGAGAGCCTCTGACTAAGCCAGCCCTGATTACAGAATGGGCCCCACCTGAGAGAAATTAGGTGATCCCAGGTTTAACTACTGAGTGGGCCCAGCTGAGGAAGGGCTGGAGGAAAGAGAATGCAGAGAGTCAAAAGGTGCCTGCAGGGGCTTGAGTGAGCACCCAGGGGACAGATTGGGAGACCGAGAAGGGAAGGAAAGAGGTGAGGAAGGAAATGGTGCATGGAAAACTGCACTATGGGTAGAGGATTTGACTTGGTTGTGCAGTCCAGGGCCCTGGGCTGTAACCCAGAATTGAGACTGAGGTTGGGACTGGATTCCCCTACCAGCCCTCAGCAAGTGGTGTACAAGGGTAGCTGAGCCCAGTAAGGGGGCTGCAGTCTGAATGTGACCTTGCTGAAGAAGAGCTGTGGAGAGGCTGGAAGCTTTTGATTTCTATGAAGAGAGTTTAGAACTTTAGTCTGTTCCTTCCAGGGTCAGCCATCCACACTAAAGACTGTGCCCTGGCTGGAGGGGTGAGTTATCTAAAAGAAACCACCACAGCCCCAGAGTGACTGTTGACAAGGGCTGCTACCCCACAAGGATACCGTGATGCCATGCCTGGCCATGAGGCAGTGCAGGGTGGTGAGTAAACCCTGTTACAATGCTTTTTCTTAAATTCCTTTAATTGCAGCGTGTCTGAAACAACTACACTTTTGTAGTTTTCCTTGTCTGCTCTCTCTTTTCCTACCCCTCACGGCAAGCACTGTATCTCAGCCCTAGTCTACATCCAGCTGATGACAGCACCTTTGGTGAACAGTAAATGACTGACTGACTGACCTTGGCCACTTCTATATTGCGTGAGTACATGTGCTGCTAGACCCCTCTCTGCAGAAGGGATTCTTTCAACAGCAAGTTAACATGAAGTGATTTACTTTGTCCATATTGGATACACGGTTCAGGGGGTGGGGGAACAACTCCAGGTTGCACGTGCTTTTGAAATGTTTACTTCCCTATTCCGTAGGTCCTTTGGAAGAAATGTCATACAAAATGAACTCAAAGATTGCCTACTTGGAACTTCTTCTTTTTTGGATGGGATAAGTATTGCTGGTAAGTCATATAAATAATTGTGCTGCTAACCTTTGAATTTACTTAGCTCCTGGCCTAGCCCAAATTTGGTTGTAGGTTGTCTTTGTTTGTTTTAATTCTACATAAATTGTGCTGCCTTGGAACAATAAATAAACTCCACACTAGAAAAGGCCCATTCTGTGCATTAAGGGCTGGCTTCCTCTCTCCTTTACTTTCATTCCATGAGTCATCCCCTGAATCCAGTGAGAAACTTTACTACTAAGACAGCGGACGTATGTGCTGTAGCAGAATTGATCCCTTGTTGCCACATTTTCAAGAGCTCGGTTCCCATTTGGGCGCTTTAGTGAAGCGGCCAGACTTTCAAAAGTGCTCCATACCTGCCAGCTCCCACCATTCTACCTTTTGAAAATCTGATGCTAAATGTTTGTCAGTGCCCTAATTATGTTCTTCAAAGGCAGAAGGAATGTGGGGTCTTTTGTGGTAGAGTAGTTCTGAGCCATTGTAGCTCAGAATAATAGAACAGACTTGATGCTGCAATTCAGCGAATGCAAATGATTGTAGTCCCTTGCTGAACTACATTTCCCAGGATTATTTCAACCTAAGATCAGAACTCTTCCTCTTCCCAGGTATAAATGCCAATGGAAAGTCTTGATAAAGGGTCTTAAACAGCATAGTGTAGAGACCATCCAACCAGGTATGCATGTATGTCTAAATGCCTCAGTTTCCTTAGCCCCGATTTAACTACTCTTGCCAAAAACTGTGGCATTTAAATTTTCCTGTAATTATATGCTTTCTTAAATACTCCTTTTTCACCAGCTCACTAACTGTCTGAGGTCATAACCTGCATGGTTCAGAATTGCTTGTGTGTTTGTCACTCTCAAGATGCTGGACTGCAAAAAGTAGGGGGGTTGGGGTGAAGCAGAACATATTCATGCAGACATCAGTTCATTTGTATACATACATACATACATACATACATACATGTGCCTATTCCATACGTGCAAAGAGACCTGAGATCCCCTGACTCATTTGTTCACTGGCATAGCAAGCCGTGATTCCCCAAACAAGAAAATAAACCTACATAAAGGATCACATCCCCCTCCCCCTCCCTCCCCCCCAGTGTAATTCACAAAATAGAAGCACTAGGTAATAGTGCAGCTGGTGCCATGGCCAAGTGCTGCTGGGTATGTATCTACACTAGCCAACAGTAAAACAGCCATCGCTCTAGTACTTTATATAGGTGGCTAACACCATTCTATTTAAAACAAGAATTGTTCATTGCGGTATAGAAAGGAGCCCTCTGGGATCTATTTTCAAAATGTGTCCCATTCGAGAAATAGACGGTTGCCCCATTGTCCTCTATTGGGGCAGGCCTTCAAGGATGTTCCAACATTTTATTTTGTAAAATATATGGGCTCTTCCTGATCTCCAGCAGAGGGATGCTCCACAGACGAGGGCTCTCGGCTCCAGAGGGAAGTGTAACTTGTGCAGTGAGTGCTGGGCTTGTTGTTGTTTTGTTTTTCCGCCCCCCCCCCCAAGCTCTGTCAGTCATATTTCCTGTGTGGCTTGGTGTATTCTTGAAGGGTTGCACAGAGCCCCTGATCTAGCTCACATTATTGGGGCTTTATAGATTAGGCCTAGGACCGCAAAGCAAATCCAGCACTGGGGAGACACTCCAGAGCGTTGACCGTGGCCTAATAAGCTGTTGCCAAGGTGATGCTGTCAGGAGTTTGGCCAGCATGCTGGACCAATTGAAGCTTCATCTCGATTGGGCTGATGGAGGCAGTAGAGTGGAAGGTAAAGGCATGTATTGCTGCAGCCAGGGCTTCATCTGGGATGGGCAGGGGGGTTGTTTCCTGCTTCTGTTGTGCATAGCTGGAAGTCTCAAACAAACATCTGTTACTTTAGGGACTGTCTTCCCCTCAATTTAACATACACATGATACCTTGTTGTAGGGGGTTAGGACAACTCACCTTGATGGTGTCTTTTCTTGGCATGCCCATATTTTCTTTATAAAAGTGGCTACTCTTGTTACTGACCTTCTGGGAAGGACTAATGGACAGGCAGTAGATACTGAGGAGGTGGGGCCAATATTTCAAAGTCCATAGGTAACTTAGTTATCTGCTTTAGAAGTAGGTTTTAGTTTCCTGTTGACTGCTAGCTAACAGATCTTTTAGGGCCAAACCTTGGCATTTGCACAAAGCCTTAGGCAAATCCAGAAACTACATGTAACTGATCAATTTGCCATGCAAAGAAATCTGCCTACAAATGTTGAAGCCTTTAAGGAGGTCTGTTAAACATTTGGCCCGGAGAGTCATACAAGAAAGGTAGGAATGTAAAAGTTTGCTTCTCTAACGTCCACGTCCAGCATATGTACGTGTGTCTTTATGATGGCAGTTAAGGGACTGGGTGAATCTGCTTTAAATTGCAAAATCTGTTGGAAAGAGGGATGGTGTCCCTAGCCTCTGTTTGCCCAAAACTGGGCATGGGCGATGGGGTGGATCGCATGATGACTTGTTGTTTTCATTTCCTGTGAGGCACCTGGCATTGGCCACTGGTGGAAGACCGGGTACTGGGCTAGCTGGACCTTTGGTCTGACCCAGTATGGCCATTCTTATGTTGAATAAGTTTCATAAAGACGTGTTCAGCTGTTGAGGATCTAATCATCCCAGAAGAAATGTAACCTTTTCATGGACTCTCACTGTGCTGGCGCCTGACTCTGGCCGCAAGGGTTTCCCTACATAGTTGATCTCATTCAGCTGCTTGAGGACCTTAAAGGGCCTGTCCCGGGCAGCCTGTAGTTTGCTCGTTCTGATGGGAATGAGAGCTGTCACCTGGTCCCCGGTAGCATAGGAGCGGGAACGCGCTGGGCGGTTGTACCAGACCTTTTGCTTACGTTGGGCCCTGGCTAAATTCTCCCCGGCCAAGTCCATGAGCTCAGCAAGCTTTTCCCAGAAAGTCAGTACATACTCCACTTCTGATTTTCCATCAGGGGAGGCCTTCCCCTCTCCTTCGTCCCTCAACAAGTCCACAGGTCCCCTTACTCTCCTCCCATACAGCCACTCGAAAGGAGAGAACACGGTTGATTTCTGGGCCCCTTCCCAGTAGGGGAACAACAGCTGGGGTAAATACTGGTTCGGGTGGGACCCAAGTGAGAGTGCCAATTCAGGACAAATGGCTTAAAACAGGGCAGTTAGACCAAGGCTGGGTTTTTCTACCTCTGCGCAAACCAAACCAAACCGGCCAGACAAAGAAGACTTTGGTCCTACCCCACGGGCTTAACCACAAGTCACACAAGCGGTTCCCTTAGACACTCCAGTTTCCCAGTATCACCAACCGTGCCACTTGGTATGGGGGCAAATGGTTATGAAAACCAATACCTCAGCAAAAGAAAAAAGGTTCTCTTGATCCCACAGGACCAAGCCCCAGGTCAATATACAAATCAGATCTTACCCACAAATCACACTGTTGCCAATCCTTTAGAATCTAAAGGTTTCTTCATAAAAGGAAAAAAGATATAGATGAGAGAGAATTGGTTAAATGGGATCCATGACATACAGTAATGGCAACAGAGGCTCCTGGGGCACCTTTAAGACTAACAGAAGGATTGGGAGCGTAAGCTTTCGTGGGTAAGAACCTCACTTCTTCAGATGCAAGTCATCTTGCATCTGAAGAAGTGAGGTTCTTACCCACGAGAGCTTATGCTCCCAATCCTTCTGTTAGTCTTAAAGGTGCCCCAGGAGCCTCGGTCTGACTCTGTAAAAAGCAACAACCACGGCTACCCCTCTGATACTGGAGTAAGGGCAAGGTTATTGGTTCAGGCTTTCAGCAGTGATAGACTAAACTGCAGGTTCAAATCAAGTCTCTGGAGTACATCCCCAGCTGGGATGGGTCATCAGTCCTTTGCTACAAATGGCAGCTCTACACAAAGTCCCTCCAGAGGTAAGAAGCAGGATTGAAGACAAGATGGAGGTGAGGCATCAGCCTTTTATAGTCTTTTCCAGGTGTAAGAACACCTCTTTGTCCTTACTATGGAAAACTACAGCAAAATGGAGGCTGGAGTCACATGGGCAAGTCCCTGCCTACTTTGCTGAGTTACAAGGCGTATTTGCATTCTCTCAATGGGTCAGTTGTATAGCCGATGGTCCTTAATGGGCCGTCAAGCAGGCTAGGCAGAGCTGACACTGACTTGTCTGGGGTGTCACCTAGAAGCACAGCATGATTTTGAAATACAGACAGTATAGAGCCAATACTTTAAATACAACAATGATATATGCATCCAGCTAGCATAATCATAACCAAAACCTTGTCTTAGAGCCCTTATTTGACCTCCTTTCTACCGGCTTTGGTGCCACTACAGGACCGTGGTTGCAACAATGATCTGTATGGTCCCAGATTATATCAATAATGTCACACCCCCAATGCAAAACTGATGCAGGAAGGGATGACACCAACATCACTGACTACATCCCAAGAGCCCCCCATCCTTGGGTTCCGTCTCACTACAGCTAGTATTGGGTTAGAAGCCGTATTCGTGTAAAACAGAAATGGTTTATCCAAGTCCCGTTCAATAACCTGATTTAATCTCTTTACAAACTCAAGGTAAAACTTGGTTAGAACAATAATGGATTGGATCTGCTCTTGCAGCATGGTTTCTGTATGTTTCATTTTCTTTTGCCAAATGCTAAAGAACATAGCTACTTTATCCATACAAGCTCTGGCCAATGTTTGGAACCCAGTTAACATCAAGTCTATGTAGAGATTAATGTTGTCTATAGTATAGGAATCCTGGCATTTAGCCGTGACAGCAGTGTGGTAGTATGCCTCGGTTTCCCTTTTCATACAGCACATTAGGTTTGGAATGTCTTTTCCCCCGTTGAAAATTCCAATACTGTTCACAGGCATCAACTGTGAATTATCAGTTTAACAAGGCCCTTAACATAAAGTATGTTCTCATGTAATTCTTTTAACATGTTCAAGGTGGTGTGTTTTGTTTGTTTTTTCTCGCCCCCGCCAGATTAGGCACATTGCACATTTTTACAGTTCTTGGTAATAGCAACACATCAGTTACAAAAATTACCGTTAGCAATAAGAACAAATTCATTGCAAGTGTCCATTTACAATCCTGTTTGTTATGCCACACCTTTGGCTCCATACCATTGGGGTTTGGGCATTTTAGGGTTAACGTGGGGCTTCCCTTTGCAAAAGTAAGTACTCTCTTTCCTCCATGTCCTGAAGGTTTAAATCCTGATTTCTCTTGCTTAACAGAATTCCCTGGCTGATTGGGTGCGCTGTCTGTGCTAACAGCTATTAGCAAGTCTGTCTTCTCCCAGTCAGTCAGGTAATTTGCATCAACGCAAACACTAGCTTTTAAATTCTTAGCTGCTACCAATTTTAAGACTGGACTTCTGTCCTAAAGAGAGACCACACAAATCCCAAGAGGCTGAGGGTGAGAGTTTGCTTGCTCTCCCCTGTGGCCGGCCTCAAGCATTCAGCCATAAAACTGTTCTGCTCTGAAACACCAGTAACCAAATCTGTCACACCCTGAAGCACAGACTGCTCATTTAAGGAATTAGCATGGAGACATTCCTGTCCCAACACTAGTGTCTTTCCAACAAGCTAGCCACACACAAGTTCAGGAAGTTTTTCCTTCTTGCCACAAGTTTCCACACCATCAGTAGGTAACATGATCAAATCACCTTTCTGCTCTCCTGGTGTCCTGGCTAGGATATCACCCTGATCAGACAGAATTGCTACATCCTTTTCCAACCACCCATTAGCAACAGGTAAAATACAAGCACCAGAATTGTCCGGTCTCTGGGATTTTGCTAAGACGCTAACTGGATGCAACCTAGTTACAGTGCCATTCTCCCTAGCAGACACAAACTTAGGACCATTCCCTTCCTGGGCTTTAGTTGAATCCAGAACCAACTCTGAGACCACTGCACTATCCTCAACCATCACAGGCTGAAAGGCACCTTCTGTCTGCTTCACAAAGAAGAGCCGGAGCCGCATTCTCCTTTTCCAAACACGCAGCTTGGGATCTCATTTCCCTTGTCCCGGCACGCAGGGCTGTTCACAGACAATTGCTTGGAGACCGAGGTAGATTCCTCCGTAGGCAAGTTAAAATACCCCTGACGGACACAGGCACATTTCCTTCACTGTCACAATTCTCCCCACAGGAAACAAGTAAGGTGTAGGGGCCCTCATTTTCCGCTATCCTTGCCTTCCCAAACTGCTGACTAGATAAAGCCATCAGCTCACAAGGCTGTCTAGGCTCATCCAAACTTTCTTTACCAGACACGTTTCCACTCCCAACAGATAAACTGCTGCTCTATTCACTACCCTGAGCTACTGTCTGCAAATGAGAGTTACCCTTTTCAGGTTCACTTGTATAAGCTGTACTAGCCACCAATTCATTACCCCTTAAAAATCTACCCTTTCCTCCCTCAGCTGGGGCTTCCATCTGTCCATCCACTTTAAGCTGCTCCTGAGAAACATTTTCCTGACCAATGAGATCTTTCTGTGCTTGATCTAATTCCAGATTCACTTCTGAAACATTAGGCAGGCAGGCAGACATTCAGAAACTTCGTTCACAGCCAAACTACTACTTTCCAAAGACAAACCTTTGGAAAAACCTTCCAAAGACACAACTTTAGACACAACCTCTCCTGTGCCTGGTTTGTGCTAACTTGACTGAACATAGCTCTAATATCATTTCCAATCATAAGATCCTTAGGGATTGTGTTTTTTACTCCCGCAACCATGGTGCCCTCAAATCCCTTCCATTTCAGGTGGATTTGAGCCAAAGACGCCCTGACAAAATACTCAGCTGAGGCTACAACAGTTACACTTTCATCTGGCCAATAATCTTCCTCCCTGACAAGACTTGCTTTAACCAAAGTAATATCGGCTGCGGTGTCCTTCCATGCCATACACCTTACTCCATTCACTTCTGCACTGGTAATAAACTCTGCATTATTTTCCCCATATTTAGCTTTAATATGAGTTTTAAGGTCAAATTCTTCAGAGACCACAGAAACAGCATTTGCACACAGGGCACCAACGGTGGGCTGTGTGTGGCTTGCCTGTGAGTTTATAACAGGATTAGCATTTACCGTGGCATTTGGGGTTGCTGGTTTTGGGCTGCCCTTCAGGGTCGGGCAATCTGGTCTCATGTGGCCAAGCACACCACAGTGATGGCATTTAACCTGTTTATTCTTGTGGTGAGAGTTCCTATCCTCTGGGCCCCCATGAGCTCCTTTAGACTAGTCAGCGCCAGGTTTACTTTTAAATCCTTTTCCTCCCCTCCCCCCACCCCCTTGAACTGGGCAGAATGGTGATTAGTTTTCCCTGGGGGTTTATACCCTCCTCGAGCCCTGTTTTGGGTATGGGCACCCGCAATCTCTGCAGCCCGTAGGACTGACTCAGGGTTCCTATCACACACAGCTGCTCTCACGTGGTCAGGCACAATGTCCAAGAACTGTTGTTCCAAAATTATTAAATCCAGCAGTTTTTCAAAACTCCCATGCGCCTTTGCTTCCCACAACCCACTTTTTAACAAAGCCCATGGGCTTATGAGCACATTCTACAGAAGTGCAATCATTAGACACTTTAAACTTTCTAAACTTAACTCTGTAAGATTCAGGAGTAACCTTGAACGGCCTTAACACAGAATCTTTAAACCGCTCATAATCCAAGGCTTCTTGTTCCCCCAGTCCATTAAATACCTCCCTGGCTTTTCCAGTCAGTCTGGCCAGCAGGACAGGCATTCGCTGATCATCAGGGATCTGGTACAGATTGCAGAGGCATTCAAAGGTAGACAAAAACTCCTCTCTATCCTCAGTATCATTGTCAATGGGACACGTCCTTTCCCAGTTTTGCTTGTGGCGGTGGGGAAGTGGAGCACCAGGTGCTCCACTCTTCCATTACTTGGAGCTGAAGTTTGGCCGTCTCCTGTTCCATCTGTGGAGCTTTCTCCTCCGCAGCCAGCAGCTCCAGACGCCCCTTACGAGCTCTTTCTTCTCTCTTATCAGCTTCTCTTTCTAATTCAGCTGTTTTTTGGTTTTTTCCAGCAATCAAAGATCTGCTAGATTCCTTTCATGCTCAAGTTACAGTTTATTTGTTACCTTCTGTACTCTCATTTTTTCTGCATCTTCTGTAGCCGCCGGTAAGGGCTGCGCTCTTGCCCCCGGATCACTGGCCATTAACAGCTCTCTCAGTTCTTGATTTGTAGCTTTCTTTCTAAAGCTTATCCCCTTTTCTGAACACAAATCTTCCAGGGCTTCTTTGCCAAGGCCCTCATATGCTCTTTGCTTACCCGTTGCAACTGCTCTTTAACCAACCAAACTCTCAATCCCAAAATTCAAATTTGGATCGCGTGGGGTTCTGACCCAGAGCTTAATTGACCTGGTTCTGTGGATCCTAGCACGACTACGCCACTGTAACGATGCTGGTTCTGGCAGGACCCAACTGAGAGTGCCAATTTAGGACAAATTGCTTAAAACAGGGCAGTTACAGCCCAAGGCTGGGGTTTTTCCGCCTCTAAGGCAAACCAAACCTGCCCCACAAAGAGGACTTTGGTCTCACCCCACTGGCTAACCACAAGTCACACAAGCAGTTCCCTTTAAACACTCCAGTTTCCCAGTATCACCAACAGTGCCACTCGTTATGAAAACCAATACCCCAGTAAAAGAAAAAAAGGTTCTCTGGATCCCAAAGGACCAAGCCCCAGACTCATGTCAATATACAAATGAGATCGTACCCACAAATCACGCTGTTGCCAGAATCTAAAATCTAAAGGTTTATTCATAAAAGGAAAAAAGATATAGATGAGAGAGGGAATTGGTTAAATGGAATCAATGACATACAGTAATGGCAAAGTTCTTGGTTCAGGCTTGTAGCCGTGATAGACTAAGCTGCAGGTTCAAATCAAGTCTCTGGAGTACATCCCCAGCTGGGATGGGTCATCAGTCCTTTGCTACAAACGGCAGCTCTACACAAAGTCCCTCCAGAGGTAAGAAGCAGGATTGAAGACGAGATGGAGATGAGGCATCAGCCTTTTATAGTCTTTTCCAGGTGTAAGAACACCTCTTTGTCCTTACTATGGAAAATTACAGCAAAATGGAGTCTGGAGTCACATGGGCAAGTCCCTCCCTACATTGCTGAGTTGCAAGGCATATTTGCCTTCTCTCAATGGGTCAGTTGTATAGCCGGTGGTCCTTAAGGGGCCATCAAGCAGGCTAGGCAGAGCTGACACTAACCTGTCTGGGGTGTCACCCAGAAGCACAGCATAATTATGAAATACAGACAGTATAGAGCCAATACTTCTAACTTTAAATACAACAATGATCTATGCATCCAGATAGCATAAACATAACCAGCAAACCAGAACCTTGTCTTAGAGACCTTATTTGACCTCCTTTATACCAGCTTTGGTGTCACTACAGGACCTTGGTTGCAACAATGACCTATATGGTCCCAGATTATATCAATAACATCACAACTTGTCCCAGTCCTGTGAGTGCTGGTTCATGAAGGTTTTCAGCAGCATCTTTAGGGTCCCATTGAACCTCTTCACCAGCCCGTTGGACTGAAGGTGATACGCTGAGGCCCAGGTGCGTCGGACCCCACACTTCTCCCACAAGCACCGGAGCAGAGTTGACGTGAAATTGGAGCCCTGGTCTGTAAGGAGCTCCTTGGGGAACCCCCCACTCTGCTGAAAACAGACAAGGCCACCTCCTCAAGATAGGGAGTAGCGAAATCTACCACCCCCAGAATGTATTTTTTTCCCCTGTCCGAATTGCCTTGCTGAGGGGTCCCACTATGTCTACGGCCACCTTCTGGAAAGGCTCCTCTATGATGAGCGGGGGCCTCAAAGCTGCTTTCTCCTTGTCCTGGGCCTTCCCCACCCTCTGGCAGGGATTGCAGGACCTGCAGTACTGCTGGATGGCATCAAAGATCCCAGGCCAGTGTAAGTTCTGTAGCAGCTTCTGCCTGGTGCGCTGGATTTCCTGGTATCCCGAGAGAGGGACAGCATGGGCCAGGTACAGTAGCCTGCGGTAGTACTTCTGGGGGACCACTGGCTGTCTCCTGATCTCCTCCCTTCCCCCCCTCCTCCCCCAGTTCCACTTCCCCTTGGGGAGCCCATTCCCAAGACAGGAATCCCTTCTCCCACAGGAATCTTTCCAGGCAGCCTACCCCCAGGGGTTTTGCCGGGCTGTGGCCAGCAAGTTCCCTTAGTTTCTCTAAAGAGGGATCTTTCCGCAGCTCGGCCTGGAATTCAGCGGCTGGGGAAGGGATGAGGACCTGCTCCCTCTCAGTGGCTGGGTCCCAGGCCGCAGCCCCGCCAAGTCCTGTCCCCAATGACTCTTTTCCCGCTGGGGTAGGAACCTGCACCCCCGGCAGGCCACCGCCCCCCATGTCAGGGCAGAATGCCCTTCGCTGGCTCTGGCTACAGGTGATGACTAGGGCACTCTGGGAGCTGCCCGGCCAATCTGCCAGGTCACCCCCCCCCATCAGCACCTCGGTAGGCAACTGATAATGCACCCCCACATCTTTGGGGCCCTCCTTGGCCCCCTATTTCAGATGTACCCTGGTCATGGGTACCTTAAATGGGGGCTCGCAGACACCCATCAGGGTTAGGTAGGTGTTGGACACCAGCCGGTTTGGGGCCACCACCTCGGGCCGGGCCAGTGTCACCTCAAGTCCCAGTGACCTGCTTCCCATCCACCTCCAGGGGAATGAGGCACTCGCTCCTCAGGGGCCGCCCCACACCCACCCTGTACACTGAGCATCAAGCCTCCCCGAGGAGCTGGCCTGGAAGACTTCTCCCTCTTGGGCCATTGCTAAACTGCCAGTCCCACCTGCCTGGGGATCCAGCCCCTTTGAGGGCTCGGTTTGCTCATTCTGTCCCTGAGCTTTTGGCTCCGGGCCCATCTGTGGCCCCCCTGCCCACAGTAATTACACCTCAGGTCCCGTTGGTCTCCAGGGGCTGGTGGGTCAGCTCTGGTATTGGCTGTGCCTCTCAGGAGGGATTTCTCCAAGACTTCCTTCAGGGAAGCCCCTGGGTGACCCCCCCCCTCCCCACCTTCTGCACTGACGTGGGCCTGTCCCCCTGGGATTCCCTTCCAGTGCCCGACCTGCTAACTACAAACTCATCCGCCAGCAGCCCTGCGTGGCACAGGTCCTTCGGCCTCTTGTCTGCAAACTACATCCTCAGGTCAGGGGGGCAGAGTTCATACAGTTGCTCCAGCTCCATAATTCAATCACGTCCTCCTTGGTCTGGGCCCCGCCCCATTCACCCACTTGCGGGTGTATTTCCCAATCAGCGTGACCAGTTCCAGATAGGTCACCCCCTGGGTCTTCTGCACACTCAGGAACCTTTTCCTGTACGCCTCGGGGGGTCAGCTCAAACTTGCGCAGCAGGACTTGTTTGAACAGTTCATAGTCCCTTGCTTCCACCTCATCCATCTGGCTGAACATCTCTGTGGGTTTGGGACCCAGTAAGGGGGTGAGATGCCAAAGATGTCTGCAGGGTCAACCTGGTGCACATTGCAGACCTTCTCAAGGGCAGTGAAGAAGGCACCTCTATCATCCCCTTCCTTAAACTGTGGCAGCACTCTTATATCTGAGTTCCCTATGGGCTTAGCTAGCCTGGGCCCGTCCGCACTCACCACGGTAGGGGTCTCTCTGCTTCTCAGCTCTGCCATCGCCAGTTCATGCTGCCTCTGTCTCTGACGGTCCTCCCATTCCTTCTCATGGTCCTCCAGCTCTTTCAGTTTCTGTCCCTTTTCCAACTCCAACTGTCTCAGCTCCACCAACGGGGAACTCGGTCGGGAAGATCCCCTGCTGGTCGGAGAGATGGGCTGCCTGGCTGCTCCCAGCCTCTCTCTCAGGAACTGGCTCCTTAGAGTGATCATTCTCTTCCAACTGGGCAATCAGCTGTGTCTTGGTGAATTTTCCAAGGCGCGGCCCTCTCTCTCTCTCTGCACAGCTCTACAATGTCCTTCTTAAGGACATGGGTATAGGCCATCTCCATGCTGTTCCCAAGGGGTCATGGACTCACAGGCCTGTACTCTCTCAGCTCCCCACAATCCCTGGGAGGAACCCCTTCAGTGTGACAGCCACTCTCAGGGGTCCACTCTTTCTTGGGGGTTAAGCCGGAGGCTCCTCCGCCTCCTGGAATTGCACCTCTCAGAGCCTCCAGCATGCCCATCTCTCGCTAATCCCCCTTTGTTTTATTGCTCCCCAGTCACTTACTGCAGGATGCTCTGTCCACGGGGTGCAGTTTGATCCCACCTCTGCACCAGCTGTCCCGGAGTCACCGGGCGATGCTCTGGAACTGCTCCCTACGAAGCCAGGCAGGACTCTGGTCTAGCATGCCTCCTCTCTTTGAGCATACTGTCTCCAGGGCAAGAAGCTTACAGAGCTTCGACCTTCCTGGGTCTTACCTTGGAGCATTCAGCAGCCCCTTCCTCACCAGGCGCTTCCCGCAGCAAGTCTGCCCAGGCGAGGCTGCTGAGGAAGCCAGAGGGCCCTGCACCCCAACTCTGCAGTCAGAGGTGACTCTTAGCCAGCGTACAACAGAAGGTTTATTCGTTGACAGGAACACGGCGTAGAACAGACGTAACTATTACAAACATGTGTGCCTTTCAGCCAAGTCCATCTTGGGAATCCTGGGCCAGACGCCCTGGATTCCCCTTTTCCAGTCTCCCGAGGCAGACTGCCAGCCTCCAGCCACCTGACCTGGGACGCTCCCCTTGATGCCCCTCCTCCTTCTTGGTCTCACTTCGCAGGCCAAAGGTGTCACCTGGCCGCACCCCCCTCCTGGGTCTCAGGTTACATAGATGCAAATAGCTGGGCAGTCTCACCTGCCCTGAGGGCCTCCGCAAAATCACACTCCCAATTCCCACCAGCTAAGTATTGGTGCATTACACTGGGAAACTAAGGTACACACAATATTAGTACAGGACAGTAAGACTCGCACGCAACATAACAAGATAAATAAAACCCCACTTCGTCATATCCACAGAACAAACTACAGCCTGCCTGGGATGGGTCCTTCAAGGTCATCAAACAGCTGAATGAGGTAAACTATGTAGTGAAACTGTCTAACTGGGCTCACAGCCACTGGGTGTACCATGTCAACGTGATTGAAGCCATACTTTGACAGGGAGAATTTGGTACTGGCCATCTGTGGCCAGCGGGAGGAGCAGGAAGATGACCCACTCGTGGATCTATTCCCTGAGACTGGGCCGGCCCTTCGCCGGAATCAATTCCCCTCTCAGATCAGCTAACCCCTGCCCAGTAGGCTGAGATCCGAGAGGCGCTGCTCTCCAACGAGCCTGGGCTCAGTAACCTGGCTGTCCACCAGGTGGCGACAGGAGCCCACCCCGCGGTAAGATGCTCCCCGTTCCAGGTCACTGGGAAAAAAGCCCAACCTGGAGAGAGAGGTCAAGGACATGCTGGCTATAGGGGTGGTCCAGCTGTCTTCCAGCCCTTGGGCCTCTCCCATAGTGTTGGTCCCCAAGAAGGACGGGTCAATCTGGTTTTGTGCGGATTACCGGAGGCTTAATGCCATCACCAAGTTCGATGCCTACCCCATGCCTAGGCCTGATGATCTTCTAGACGGGACGGGGAGGTGGGGGTCGTTATCTCACTACTATGGATCTCACCAAGGGCTACAGGCAAGTACCTTTTGGATCTGGATGCTGGGCAGAAATCTGCTTTTATCACCCTTCTGGGGTTATAAGAGTTCCTGGTCCTACCTTTTGGGCCTAAATGGGGCACCTGCCACCTTCCAGCGTCTGGTGGACCAGTTACTCATTCAGAGGGAGAATTTTGCCTTGGCATATAGTGATGATATCTGCATTTTTAGCCAGACCTGGGAGGACCATGTGGCCCAGGTTAAACAAGGGCTGAACTGGCTCCAGAACACAGGTCTGACTATAAAAGCTGGGAAGTGCAAAGGTGGGCGGGGGCGGGAGTTGTGAGAGATGTCAGACCTGGGCCACAAAATGGGGGGCGGCTGCCTAAAGCTAGAGCCGGCTCAGGTGGAGGTGATCAGAGATGGGCCCGTTCCCCAGATGAAAAAGCAAGTCCAGGCTTTCATTGGGATGGCGGGCTACTACCGGAGATTCGTTCCCCACTTTAGCTTCATAGCCACCCGAATCACTAAGGTATGTAAGAAGGGAAATCCAGATAAGGTGGTCTGGACCACGCAGTGGCAGAGGGGTCTCTGTGCTCTGAAAGAGGCTCTGGTCAAGGGCTCGGTGCTGGTAAAGCAGGACTTTGACAAGCTCTTTCTGGTGTTCACTGACGCTTCAGAAGAGGGCTGGGTGTGGCGCCAATGCAGATTGACGGAAAGGGGGAGAGACATCCCATCGGGTATGTGAGCAGAAAGCTGCTGTGCCAGAAGCAGAACTCTCCAGCCATAGAAAAGGAACGCCTGGCCAGGGCGACTGGGCCTTAAAAAGCTGCAGCCATATCGCTTCTGGTCGGCTTTCCGCCAGGCCAGAGGGGGGCGCCCGCCGATGGCCGCCAGGCCAGAGGGGGGCGCCCGCCGATGGCCGCCAGGCCAGAGGGGGGCGCCCGCCGATGGCCGCCAGGCCAGAGGGGGGCGCCCGCCGATGGCCGCCAGGCCAGAGGGGGGCGCCCGCCGATGGCCGCCAGGCCAGAGGGGGGGCGCCCGCCGATGGCCGCCAGGCCAGAGGGGGGGCGCCCGCCGATGGCCGCCAGGCCAGAGGGGGGGCGCCCGCCGATGGCCGCCAGGCCAGAGGGGGGGCGCCCGCCGATGGCCGCCAGGCCAGAGGGGGGGCGCCCGCCGATGGCCGCCAGGCCAGAGGGGGGGCGCCCGCCGATGGCCGCCAGGCCAGAGGGGGGGCGCCCGCCGATGGCCGCCAGGCCAGAGGGGGGGCGCCCGCCGATGGCCGCCAGGCCAGAGGGGGGGCGCCCGCCGATGGCCGCCAGGCCAGAGGGGGGGCGCCCGCCGATGGCCGCCAGGCCAGAGGGGGGGCGCCCGCCGATGGCCGCCAGGCCAGAGGGGGGGCGCCCGCCGATGGCCGCCAGGCCAGAGGGGGGGCGCCCGCCGATGGCCGCCAGGCCAGAGGGGGGGCGCCCGCCGATGGCCGCCAGGCCAGAGGGGGGGCGCCCGCCGATGGCCGCCAGGCCAGAGGGGGGGCGCCCGCCGATGGCCGCCAGGCCAGAGGGGGGGCGCCCGCCGATGGCCGCCAGGCCAGAGGGGGGGCGCCCGCCGATGGCCGCCAGGCCAGAGGGGGGGCGCCCGCCGATGGCCGCCAGGCCAGAGGGGGGGCGCCCGCCGATGGCCGCCAGGCCAGAGGGGGGGCGCCCGCCGATGGCCGCCAGGCCAGAGGGGGGGCGCCCGCCGATGGCCGCCAGGCCAGAGGGGGGGCGCCCGCCGATGGCCGCCAGGCCAGAGGGGGGGCGCCCGCCGATGGCCGCCAGGCCAGAGGGGGGGCGCCCGCCGATGGCCGCCAGGCCAGAGGGGGGGCGCCCGCCGATGGCCGCCAGGCCAGAGGGGGGGCGCCCGCCGATGGCCGCCAGGCCAGAGGGGGGGCGCCCGCCGATGGCCGCCAGGCCAGAGGGGGGGCGCCCGCCGATGGCCGCCAGGCCAGAGGGGGGGCGCCCGCCGATGGCCGCCAGGCCAGAGGGGGGGCGCCCGCCGATGGCCGCCAGGCCAGAGGGGGGGCGCCCGCCGATGGCCGCCAGGCCAGAGGGGGGGCGCCCGCCGATGGCCGCCAGGCCAGAGGGGGGGCGCCCGCCGATGGCCGCCAGGCCAGAGGGGGGGCGCCCGCCGATGGCCGCCAGGCCAGAGGGGGGGCGCCCGCCGATGGCCGCCAGGCCAGAGGGGGGGCGCCCGCCGATGGCCGCCAGGCCAGAGGGGGGGCGCCCGCCGATGGCCGCCAGGCCAGAGGGGGGGCGCCCGCCGATGGCCGCCAGGCCAGAGGGGGGGCGCCCGCCGATGGCCGCCAGGCCAGAGGGGGGGCGCCCGCCGATGGCCGCCAGGCCAGAGGGGGGGCGCCCGCCGATGGCCGCCAGGCCAGAGGGGGGGCGCCCGCCGATGGCCGCCAGGCCAGAGGGGGGGCGCCCGCCGATGGCCGCCAGGCCAGAGGGGGGGCGCCCGCCGATGGCCGCCAGGCCAGAGGGGGGGCGCCCGCCGATGGCCGCCAGGCCAGAGGGGGGGCGCCCGCCGATGGCCGCCAGGCCAGAGGGGGGGCGCCCGCCGATGGCCGCCAGGCCAGAGGGGGGGCGCCCGCCGATGGCCGCCAGGCCAGAGGGGGGGCGCCCGCCGATGGCCGCCAGGCCAGAGGGGGGGCGCCCGCCGATGGCCGCCAGGCCAGAGGGGGGGCGCCCGCCGATGGCCGCCAGGCCAGAGGGGGGGCGCCCGCCGATGGCCGCCAGGCCAGAGGGGGGGCGCCCGCCGATGGCCGCCAGGCCAGAGGGGGGGCGCCCGCCGATGGCCGCCAGGCCAGAGGGGGGGCGCCCGCCGATGGCCGCCAGGCCAGAGGGGGGGCGCCCGCCGATGGCCGCCAGGCCAGAGGGGGGGCGCCCGCCGATGGCCGCCAGGCCAGAGGGGGGGCGCCCGCCGATGGCCGCCAGGCCAGAGGGGGGGCGCCCGCCGATGGCCGCCAGGCCAGAGGGGGGGCGCCCGCCGATGGCCGCCAGGCCAGAGGGGGGGCGCCCGCCGATGGCCGCCAGGCCAGAGGGGGGGCGCCCGCCGATGGCCGCCAGGCCAGAGGGGGGGCGCCCGCCGATGGCCGCCAGGCCAGAGGGGGGGCGCCCGCCGATGGCCGCCAGGCCAGAGGGGGGGCGCCCGCCGATGGCCGCCAGGCCAGAGGGGGGGCGCCCGCCGATGGCCGCCAGGCCAGAGGGGGGGCGCCCGCCGATGGCCGCCAGGCCAGAGGGGGGGCGCCCGCCGATGGCCGCCAGGCCAGAGGGGGGGCGCCCGCCGATGGCCGCCAGGCCAGAGGGGGGGCGCCCGCCGATGGCCGCCAGGCCAGAGGGGGGGCGCCCGCCGATGGCCGCCAGGCCAGAGGGGGGGCGCCCGCCGATGGCCGCCAGGCCAGAGGGGGGGCGCCCGCCGATGGCCGCCAGGCCAGAGGGGGGGCGCCCGCCGATGGCCGCCAGGCCAGAGGGGGGGCGCCCGCCGATGGCCGCCAGGCCAGAGGGGGGGCGCCCGCCGATGGCCGCCAGGCCAGAGGGGGGGCGCCCGCCGATGGCCGCCAGGCCAGAGGGGGGGCGCCCGCCGATGGCCGCCAGGCCAGAGGGGGGGCGCCCGCCGATGGCCGCCAGGCCAGAGGGGGGGCGCCCGCCGATGGCCGCCAGGCCAGAGGGGGGGCGCCCGCCGATGGCCGCCAGGCCAGAGGGGGGGCGCCCGCCGATGGCCGCCAGGCCAGAGGGGGGGCGCCCGCCGATGGCCGCCAGGCCAGAGGGGGGGCGCCCGCCGATGGCCGCCAGGCCAGAGGGGGGGCGCCCGCCGATGGCCGCCAGGCCAGAGGGGGGGCGCCCGCCGATGGCCGCCAGGCCAGAGGGGGGGCGCCCGCCGATGGCCGCCAGGCCAGAGGGGGGGGCCAGAGGGGGGCGCCCGCCGATGGCCGCCAGGCCAGAGGGGGGCGCCCGCCGATGGCCGCCAGGCCAGAGGGGGGCGCCCGCCGATGGCCGCCAGGCCAGAGGGGGGCGCCCGCCGATGGCCGCCAGGCCAGAGGGGGGCGCCCGCCGATGGCCGCCAGGCCAGAGGGGGGCGCCCGCCGATGGCCGCCAGGCCAGAGGGGGGCGCCCGCCGATGGCCGCCAGGCCAGAGGGGGGCGCCCGCCGATGGCCGCCAGGCCAGAGGGGGGCGCCCGCCGATGGCCGCCAGGCCAGAGGGGGGCGCCCGCCGATGGCCGCCAGGCCAGAGGGGGGCGCCCGCCGATGGCCGCCAGGCCAGAGGGGGGCGCCCGCCGATGGCCGCCAGGCCAGAGGGGGGCGCCCGCCGATGGCCGCCAGGCCAGAGGGGGGCGCCCGCCGATGGCCGCCAGGCCAGAGGGGGGCGCCCGCCGATGGCCGCCAGGCCAGAGGGGGGCGCCCGCCGATGGCCGCCAGGCCAGAGGGGGGCGCCCGCCGATGGCCGCCAGGCCAGAGGGGGGCGCCCGCCGATGGCCGCCAGGCCAGAGGGGGGCGCCCGCCGATGGCCGCCAGGCCAGAGGGGGGCGCCCGCCGATGGCCGCCAGGCCAGAGGGGGGCGCCCGCCGATGGCCGCCAGGCCAGAGGGGGGCGCCCGCCGATGGCCGCCAGGCCAGAGGGGGGCGCCCGCCGATGGCCGCCAGGCCAGAGGGGGGCGCCCGCCGATGGCCGCCAGGCCAGAGGGGGGCGCCCGCCGATGGCCGCCAGGCCAGAGGGGGGCGCCCGCCGATGGCCGCCAGGCCAGAGGGGGGCGCCCGCCGATGGCCGCCAGGCCAGAGGGGGGCGCCCGCCGATGGCCGCCAGGCCAGAGGGGGGCGCCCGCCGATGGCCGCCAGGCCAGAGGGGGGCGCCCGCCGATGGCCGCCAGGCCAGAGGGGGGCGCCCGCCGATGGCCGCCAGGCCAGAGGGGGGCGCCCGCCGATGGCCGCCAGGCCAGAGGGGGGCGCCCGCCGATGGCCGCCAGGCCAGAGGGGGGCGCCCGCCGATGGCCGCCAGGCCAGAGGGGGGCGCCCGCCGATGGCCGCCAGGCCAGAGGGGGGCGCCCGCCGATGGCCGCCAGGCCAGAGGGGGGCGCCCGCCGATGGCCGCCAGGCCAGAGGGGGGCGCCCGCCGATGGCCGCCAGGCCAGAGGGGGGCGCCCGCCGATGGCCGCCAGGCCAGAGGGGGGCGCCCGCCGATGGCCGCCAGGCCAGAGGGGGGCGCCCGCCGATGGCCGCCAGGCCAGAGGGGGGCGCCCGCCGATGGCCGCCAGGCCAGAGGGGGGCGCCCGCCGATGGCCGCCAGGCCAGAGGGGGGCGCCCGCCGATGGCCGCCAGGCCAGAGGGGGGCGCCCGCCGATGGCCGCCAGGCCAGAGGGGGGCGCCCGCCGATGGCCGCCAGGCCAGAGGGGGGCGCCCGCCGATGGCCGCCAGGCCAGAGGGGGGCGCCCGCCGATGGCCGCCAGGCCAGAGGGGGGCGCCCGCCGATGGCCGCCAGGCCAGAGGGGGGCGCCCGCCGATGGCCGCCAGGCCAGAGGGGGGCGCCCGCCGATGGCCGCCAGGCCAGAGGGGGGCGCCCGCCGATGGCCGCCAGGCCAGAGGGGGGCGCCCGCCGATGGCCGCCAGGCCAGAGGGGGGCGCCCGCCGATGGCCGCCAGGCCAGAGGGGGGCGCCCGCCGATGGCCGCCAGGCCAGAGGGGGGCGCCCGCCGATGGCCGCCAGGCCAGAGGGGGGCGCCCGCCGATGGCCGCCAGGCCAGAGGGGGGCGCCCGCCGATGGCCGCCAGGCCAGAGGGGGGCGCCCGCCGATGGCCGCCAGGCCAGAGGGGGGCGCCCGCCGATGGCCGCCAGGCCAGAGGGGGGCGCCCGCCGATGGCCGGTTTCCGAAAGATGGTGCTCAGCTAGTGAGGATCTAATTCTGCCCGAAGAAACCACAGAGAACTGTATTGGACCTAAATATCCAGACTGTCTGCAGATGCGGAAAAGAACCGTGTATCAGTAGCTTACACTGAGTTTGCGTGCGGGACGTGGCATTGTCGGTTCTCACTTACACACGCCTTGTGCTCTATCTCTCTGTTTCAGACATCATGAAGCACAAGTGGAGAAGAAGGAAGTGTCAGGAATGCCATACACGGAGGAGAAAAGAAGATGGAGGACAAGGAAAGGAACTCTGGGCACAGTAACCAACCTCAAATCAGGCCTCAGGTCATGTAATTAGGCTGTAGGGGAATCTCGAGCCTCTTAATACCTTGAGCAGCGTGACCGCCCTGTAAGCTGGGTCCCGGTTTGTGCTATTGTGTCGTTTTGACATTCTGCTCCGTTATCTGGCTATTGACGGTGACTGCCCTGTCATCAGGGTGCAAGTCACCTCCCCCTGTCTTTGGAGGGGCATTGAGCTCTTTGTTAAACTGAGCAATGTGACCGCCCTGTATCTGGTGTCTGGGTCTCTGCCCTCTTGCTCATTTGGCTTTACGCCGTGCTCTGCCCCATTAGTCAGCGTGACAACCCTGTAATTAGGGTCTATGTCACAAGCCTCTCTAGGATAGGACATATTGAGCTCTTTGGTACTTTGACAGCTTGACCTTCCTGTAATTCAGGTTATGGTCTCTCCTCTTTGGCTAATGCCAGCGACCACGCTGTAATCAGGGTACAGGTTGCATCTCGCTTTTGAAATCTGGGTAATTAGAATCTTTTCCGTTATGTGGGCAGTTTGACCTCCCTGTAACTAGGGTGTGCGTCTCCGAGGCCCTCTGGGTCTCTTGGCCTCGTGCTGTCTTCACAACCTGTTGCGAACGACCGCCCTGTAATCAGGGATCGGGTCTGTGCCCTCTAGTCTTTTGGCACTTGGCCAAATGCAGCCACTGCCCTGAATGAGCACCCTGTAAACAGGGTACAGGTCTCATCTGCTACTATTTATGGCATGCCCATGACACTGTGTCCAGAGTTCCGGCCCTTCAAACAGCGCTTCCAACTTGCCTGGAATTCTGCAGCCAAGTCTTCTGCTTTCTACTCACTTTTTGGACTCTTGGAGATCTGACATGCTACTGGTGGTAAGATCCGAAAGGGAGTGTCTGGGGCTGTTTTGGACTAAGTCATTCCAGGCAGTATACCTTGTCACATTGATTTAGGAATACTTGTCAATTAATTCCTTACCCCCCTTCATCATTTTATTCCTCCTGATTTTGTATGGAGGTTGCCTGGTGAAATAATTGTCAAGGGGAAATCTGGAGATTGTGGCTTTAGAGGGGAATGGGCCCAGTAGTTTTCTCACCCAGTGCAGCTTGGGAGGAGCGGGAAATGCTTCTGGAAATGTCTGAGGACCACAAAGAACTGTCTTGGACCTAAATATCCAGACTGTCTGCAGATGCGAAAAGGAACAGTGTATCAGTAGATTACACTGAGTTTGCGTGCAGGACATGGCATTGTCGGTTCTCACTTACACACGCCTTGTGCTCTCTCTCTCTGTTTCAGACCTCATGAAGCAAAAGTGGAGAAGAAGGAAGTGTCAGGAATGCCACACACAGAGGAGAAAAGAAGATGGAGGAAAAGGAAAGGAACTCTGGGCACAGTAACCAAGCTCAAATCAGGCCTCAGGTCATGTAATTAGACTGTAGGGGAATCTCGAGCCTCTTAATACCTTGAGCAGCGTGACCGCCCTGTAAGCTGGGTCCCGGTCTGTGCTATTGTGTCGTTTTGACATTCTGCTCCGTTATCTGGCTATTGAGGGTGACTGCCCTGTAATCAGGGTGCAAGTCACCTCCCTCTGTCTTTGGAGGGGCATTGAGCTCTTTGTTAAACTGAGCAATGTGACCGCCCTGTATCTGGGGTCCGGGTCTCTGCCATCTTGCTCATTTGGCTTTACGCCGTGCTCTGCCCCATTAGTCAGCGTGACAACCCTGTAATTAGGGTCTATGTCACAAGCCTCTCTAGGATGGGACATATCGAGCTCTTTGGTACTTTGACAGCTTGACCTTCCTGTAAATCAGGTTATGGTCTCCCCTATTTGGCTAATGCCAGCGACCACCCTGTAATCAGGGTACAGGTTGCATCTCGCTTTTGAAATCTGGGGGATTAGAATCTAGACCATAACATGGGCAGCTTGACCTCCCTGTAACTAGGGTTTGCGTCTCAGAGGCCCTTTGGGTCTCCGTTAACAGGTTGGTGAATGTGACTGCCCTGTAATCAGGGTGCAAGTCACCTCCCCGTGTCTTTGGAGGGGCATTGAGCTCTTTGTTAAACTGAGGAATGTGACCGCCCTGTAACTGGGGTCTGGGTCTCTGCCCTCTTGCTGATTTGGCTTTACGCCGTGCTCTGCCCCATTAGTCAGCGTGACAAACCTGTAATTAGGGTCCATGTCACAAGCCTCTCTAGGATGGGACATATCGAGCTCTTTGGTACTTTGACAGCTTGACCTTCCTGTAATTCAGGTTATGGTCTCCCCTATTTGGCTAATGCCAGCGACCACCCTGTAATCAGGGTACAGGTTGCATCTCGCTTTTGAAATCTGGGGGATTAGAATCATGTCCATAACATGGGCAGCTTGACCTCCCTGTAACTAGGGTGTGCGTCTCCGAGGCCCTCTGGGTCTCTTGGCCTCGTGCTGTCTTCACAGCCTGCTGCCAACGACCGCCCTGTAATCAGGGATCTGGTCTTTGCCCTCTAGTCTCTTGGCATTTGGCCAAATGCAGCCACTGCCCTGAATGAGCACCCTGTAAACAGGGTACAGGTCTCATCTGCTACTATTTATGGCATGCCCATGACACTGTGTCCAGAGTTCCGGCCCTTCAAACAGCGCTTGCAACTTGCCTGGAATTCTGCAGCCAAGTCTTCTGCTTTCTACTCACTTTTTGGACTCTTGGAGATCTGACATGCAACTGGTGGTAAGATCCGAAAGGGAGTGTCTGGGGCTGTTTTGGACTAAGTCATTCCAGGCAGTATACCTTGTCACATTGATTTAGGAATACTTGTCAATTAATTCCTTACCCCCCTTCATCATTTTATTCCTCCTGATTTTGTATGGAGGTTGCCTGGTGAAATAATTGTCAAGGGGAAATCTGGAGATTGTGGCTTTAGAGGGGAATGGGCCCAGTAGTTTTCTCACCCAGTGCAGCTTGGGAGGAGCGGGAAATGCTTCTGGAAATGTCTGAGGACCACAAAGAACTGTCTTGGACCTAAATATCCAGACTGTCTGCAGATGCGAAAAGGAACAGTGTATCAGTAGATTACACTGAGTTTGCGTGCAGGACATGGCATTGTCGGTTCTCACTTACACACGCCTTGTGCTCTCTCTCTCTGTTTCAGACCTCATGAAGCAAAAGTGGAGAAGAAGGAAGTGTCAGGAATGCCACACACAGAGGAGAAAAGAAGATGGAGGAAAAGGAAAGGAACTCTGGGCACAGTAACCAACCTCAAATCAGGCCTCAGGTCATGTAATTAGACTGTAGGGGAATCTCGAGCCTCTTAATACCTTGAGCAGCGTGACCGCCCTGTAAGCTGGGTCCCGGTCTGTGCTATTGTGTCGTTTTGACATTCTGCTCCGTTATCTGGCTATTGAGGGTGACTGCCCTGTAATCAGGGTGCAAGTCACCTCCCTCTGTCTTTGGAGGGGCATTGAGCTCTTTGTTAAACTGAGCAATGTGACCGCCCTGTATCTGGGGTCCGGGTCTCTGCCATCTTGCTCATTTGGCTTTACGCCGTGCTCTGCCCCATTAGTCAGCGTGACAACCCTGTAATTAGGGTCTATGTCACAAGCCTCTCTAGGATGGGACATATCGAGCTCTTTGGTACTTTGACAGCTTGACCTTCCTGTAAATCAGGTTATGGTCTCCCCTATTTGGCTAATGCCAGCGACCACCCTGTAATCAGGGTACAGGTTGCATCTCGCTTTTGAAATCTGGGGGATTAGAATCTAGACCATAACATGGGCAGCTTGACCTCCCTGTAACTAGGGTTTGCGTCTCCGAGGCCCTTTGGGTCTCCGTTAACAGGTTGGTGAATGTGACTGCCCTGTAATCAGGGTGCAAGTCACCTCCCCCTGTCTTTGGAGGGGCATTGAGCTCTTTGTTCAACTGAGCAATGTGACCGCCCTGTAACTGGGGTCTGGGTCTCTGCCCTCTTGCTCATTTGGCTTTACGCCGTGCTCTGCCCCATTAGTCAGCGTGACAAACCTGTAATTAGGGTCCATGTCACAAGCCTCTCTAGGATGGGACATATCGAGCTCTTTGGTACTTTGACAGCTTGACCTTCCTGTAATTCAGGTTATGGTCTCCCCTATTTGGCTAATGCCAGCGACCACCCTGTAATCAGGGTACAGGTTGCATCTCGCTTTTGAAATCTGGGGGATTAGAATCATGTCCATAACATGGGCAGCTTGACCTCCCTGTAACTAGGGTGTGCGTCTCCGAGGCCCTCTGGGTCTCTTGGCCTCGTGCTGTCTTCACAGCCTGCTGCCAACGACCGCCCTGTAATCAGGGATCTGGTCTTTGCCCTCTAGTCTCTTGGCACTTGGCCAAATGCAGCCACTGCCCTGAATGAGCACCCTGTAAACAGGGTACAGGTCTCATCTGCTACTATTTATGGCACCCCCATGACACTGTGTCCAGAGTTCCGGCTCTTCAAACAGCGCTTCCAACTTGCCTGGAATTCTGCAACCAAGTCTCCTGCTTTCTACTCACTTTTTGGACTCTTGGAGATCTGACATGCTACTGGTGGTAAGATCCGAAAGGGAGTGTCTGGGGCTGTTTTGGACTAAGTCATTCCAGGCAGTATACCTTGTCACATTGATTTAGGAATACTTGTCAACTAATTCCTTACCCTCCTTCATCATTTTATTCCTCCTGATTTTGTATGGAGGCTGCCTGGTGAAATAATTGTCAAGGGGAAATCTGGAGATTGTGGCTTTAGAGGGGAATGGGCCCAGTAGTTTTCTCACCCAGTGCAGCTTGGGAGGAGCGGGAAATGCTTCTGGAAATGTCTGAGGACCACAAAGAACTGTCTTGGACCTAAATATCCAGACTGTCTGCAGATGCGAAAAGGAACAGTGTATCAGTAGATTACACTGAGTTTGCGTGCAGGACATGGCATTGTCGGTTCTCACTTACACACGCCTTGTGCTCTCTCTCTCTGTTTCAGACCTCATGAAGCAAAAGTGGAGAAGAAGGAAGTGTCAGGAATGCCACACACAGAGGAGAAAAGAAGATGGAGGAAAAGGAAAGGAACTCTGGGCACAGTAACCAACCTCAAATCAGGCCTCAGGTCATGTAATTAGACTGTAGGGGAATCTCGAGCCTCTTAATACCTTGAGCAGCGTGACCGCCCTGTAAGCTGGGTCCCGGTCTGTGCTATTGTGTCGTTTTGACATTCTGCTCCGTTATCTGGCTATTGAGGGTGACTGCCCTGTAATCAGGGTGCAAGTCACCTCCCTCTGTCTTTGGAGGGGCATTGAGCTCTTTGTTAAACTGAGCAATGTGACCGCCCTGTATCTGGGGTCCGGGTCTCTGCCATCTTGCTCATTTGGCTTTACGCCGTGCTCTGCCCCATTAGTCAGCGTGACAACCCTGTAATTAGGGTCTATGTCACAAGCCTCTCTAGGATGGGACATATCGAGCTCTTTGGTACTTTGACAGCTTGACCTTCCTGTAAATCAGGTTATGGTCTCCCCTATTTGGCTAATGCCAGCGACCACCCTGTAATCAGGGTACAGGTTGCATCTCGCTTTTGAAATCTGGGGGATTAGAATCATGACCATAACATGGGCAGCTTGACCTCCCTGTAACTAGGGTTTGCGTCTCCGAGGCCCTTTGGGTCTCCGTTAACAGGTTGGTGAATGTGACTGCCCTGTAATCAGGGTGCAAGTCACCTCCCCGTGTCTTTGGAGGGGCATTGAGCTCTTTGTTAAACTGAGGAATGTGACCGCCCTGTAACTGGGGTCTGGGTCTCTGCCCTCTTGCTGATTTGGCTTTACGCCGTGCTCTGCCCCATTAGTCAGCGTGACAAACCTGTAATTAGGGTCCATGTCACAAGCCTCTCTAGGATGGGACATATCGAGCTCTTTGGTACTTTGACAGCTTGACCTTCCTGTAATTCAGGTTATGGTCTCCCCTATTTGGCTAATGCCAGTGACCACCCTGTAATCAGGGTACAGGTTGCATCTCGCTTTTGAAATCTGGGGGATTAGAATCATGTCCATAACATGGGCAGCTTGACCTCCCTGTAACTAGGGTGTGCGTCTCCGAGGCCCTCTGGGTCTCTTGGCCTCGTGCTGTCTTCACAGCCTGCTGCCAACGACCGCCCTGTAATCAGGGATCTGGTCTTTGCCCTCTAGTCTCTTGGCATTTGGCCAAATGCAGCCACTGCCCTGAATGAGCACCCTGTAAACAGGGTACAGGTCTCATCTGCTACTATTTATGGCACCCCCATGACACTGTGTCCAGAGTTCCGGCCCTTCAAACAGCGCTTCCAACTTGCCTGGAATTCTGCAGCCAAGTCTTCTGCTTTCTACTCACTTTTTGGACTCTTGGAGATCTGACATGCTACTGGTGGTAAGATCCGAAAGGGAGTGTCTGGGGCTGTTTTGGACTAAGTCATTCCAGGCAGTATACCTTGTCACATTGATTTAGGAATACTTGTCAATTAATTCCTTACCCCCCTTCATCATTTTATTCCTCCTGATTTTGTATGGAGGTTGCCTGGTGAAATAATTGTCAAGGGGAAATCTGGAGATTGTGGCTTTAGAGGGGAATGGGCCCAGTAGTTTTCTCACCCAGTGCAGCTTGGGAGGAGCGGGAAATGCTTCTGGAAATGTCTGAGGACCACAAAGAACTGTCTTGGACCTAAATATCCAGACTGTCTGCAGATGCGAAAAGGAACAGTGTATCAGTAGATTACACTGAGTTTGCGTGCAGGACATGGCATTGTCGGTTCTCACTTACACACGCCTTGTGCTCTCTCTCTCTGTTTCAGACCTCATGAAGCAAAAGTGGAGAAGAAGGAAGTGTCAGGAATGCCACACACAGAGGAGAAAAGAAGATGGAGGAAAAGGAAAGGAACTCTGGGCACAGTAACCAACCTCAAATCAGGCCTCAGGTCATGTAATTAGACTGTAGGGGAATCTCGAGCCTCTTAATACCTTGAGCAGCGTGACCGCCCTGTAAGCTGGGTCCCGGTCTGTGCTATTGTGTCGTTTTGACATTCTGCTCCGTTATCTGGCTATTGAGGGTGACTGCCCTGTAATCAGGGTGCAAGTCACCTCCCTCTGTCTTTGGAGGGGCATTGAGCTCTTTGTTAAACTGAGCAATGTGACCGCCCTGTATCTGGGGTCCGGGTCTCTGCCATCTTGCTCATTTGGCTTTACGCCGTGCTCTGCCCCATTAGTCAGCGTGACAACCCTGTAATTAGGGTCTATGTCACAAGCCTCTCTAGGATGGGACATATCGAGCTCTTTGGTACTTTGACAGCTTGACCTTCCTGTAAATCAGGTTATGGTCTCCCCTATTTGGCTAATGCCAGCGACCACCCTGTAATCAGGGTACAGGTTGCATCTCGCTTTTGAAATCTGGGGGATTAGAATCTAGACCATAACATGGGCAGCTTGACCTCCCTGTAACTAGGGTTTGCGTCTCCGAGGCCCTTTGGGTCTCCGTTAACAGGTTGGTGAATGTGACTGCCCTGTAATCAGGGTGCAAGTCACCTCCCCCTGTCTTTGGAGGGGCATTGAGCTCTTTGTTCAACTGAGCAATGTGACCGCCCTGTAACTGGGGTCTGGGTCTCTGCCCTCTTGCTCATTTGGCTTTACGCCGTGCTCTGCCCCATTAGTCAGCGTGACAAACCTGTAATTAGGGTCCATGTCACAAGCCTCTCTAGGATGGGACATATCAAGCTCTTTGGTACTTTGACAGCTTGACCTTCCTGTAATTCAGGTTATGGTCTCCCCTATTTGGCTAATGCCAGCGACCACCCTGTAATCAGGGTACAGGTTGCATCTCGCTTTTGAAATCTGGGGGATTAGAATCATGTCCATAACATGGGCAGCTTGACCTCCCTGTAACTAGGGTGTGCGTCTCCGAGGCCCTCTGGGTCTCTTGGCCTCGTGCTGTCTTCACAGCCTGCTGCCAACGACCGCCCTGTAATCAGGGATCTGGTCTTTGCCCTCTAGTCTCTTGGCACTTGGCCAAATGCAGCCACTGCCCTGAATGAGCGCCCTGTAAACAGGGTACAGGTCTCATCTGCTACTATTTATGGCACCCCCATGACACTGTGTCCAGAGTTCCGGCTCTTCAAACAGCGCTTCCAACTTGCCTGGAATTCTGCAACCAAGTCTCCTGCTTTCTACTCACTTTTTGGACTCTTGGAGATCTGACATGCTACTGGTGGTAAGATCCGAAAGGGAGTGTCCGGGGCGGTTTTGGACCGTTGTCGAAAGCGGTTCTCATTTACACACGCCTTTTGCTCCCTCTCTCTGATTCAGGCATCATGAAGCAGAAGTGGAAAAGAAGGAAGTGTCAGTACCATGGCATAACTGTGAATCTGAAATGCATGGACCTTAAACACTCAAGTTGTATAGAATTATAACTTCCTATTATTAAGAAATCATCATTTCCTACTGGAAGTGCAAAGATGTGACTTAAGGGAAGGTATACATTTGAATCCTCCACTCCCCTCCAATTCTCCCCCCAAAACTCTTCCAATAAAGTTAAGGTTCAGAAAATTAACATTTACTCCAGGTAACGCCTAACTTGTGTATTTCTCACACATTTCTAAAAGGAAGCAAACACAACTAAATGTTTTGGCAACTGGCAGTTACTCTCCGCACTTCACAACTTTCAAACACCTGCTCTACTTAAACGGTCACACCAACCAAAGTGTACCACACATTCAAAATTAACTTTGCACCTATTGTGTCAGAAGTGAGAGTGTTTTTAGTAGTTGTGTCCATTGGTGGAAGTGGCAGTAGTGGTGTTTTAGTAGTCCTTTACGCTTATTGAATTCAAAGGATGATGATGTGGATGTTTTAGGTAGGTATTTTTCTGTTAAGTCTTGGTATTTGGGTAGAGGTGCAGTATTTTGTGATTATGACTGTTTTTCTGGTATTGGTTTAGTGTGAATTGTTGGCAATTCTAGATGTTTTTGTATCCGTACATTAGTAGATGTATTTAGAGGGCAAAGCTGAGGTTGCCTGTTTGGTGCAATTTAATTGGTGTGAAAGTTAATTTCGGGTAGGTGTTTGAAAGCACTGAGGTTTGAATTTTTAGCTCAACAAGGATGCAGGACCCACCTGGCTACCTCAGTTCTTACTGTCATTCCTAATTCCAAAATCTTGGATGAAGATGACCAGGCAGAATAAAGATATCTCCAGAGACTTTCAAGAGGGTAGCATTTCTGCAGCTTTAGGGGATCCCTTAAACCTTATTGAGCTTTTCAAAGTGTAATAATTGTGGGAAACTTCTACTTCTGCCAATTCCGTGTTGAACAATGACCTGTATTAAAGGACTTACACTGGGTAGTTAATTCTGTTCTGTATTAAGATGATTTTGCTAAAATCGCCGCTTTCTGATGTGTGAAATGAATTATCTAGCTCTGATTATACCTATTTGATAAAAGTGTGATAACGACCCCATGTTAAATGCATGGATTGAACTTTGATTGTCATATCACATTGCTTTGCTGTAACTCCTTATTTATGAATGTATTTGTTACTATTTATGTAATTCAATTAATAAAATGTATACATTCAAGTATAGTCTCAGTTCTTTCTTTGGCTAAACAAAAAGGAATCTGATAAACTTGTGAAGAATTTTGGTATTGTTACGTTTAATTTAATTAACATCTTTTTACCCTTTAAATGCGGCCGTTGGAAGTAACTACCCTTTAGTGGTGCAAGTTTGATTTTTCTCTTGGATCACACGTTTTGGGCAGACTGCAGTGTGATCTTGAGGATGGAGATCGCACTGCCACTTAGGTGCATAAGGTTGCCCTCCTAAAGCTTCTAAGGTGCACAAGAATAGGCCTTTGTTTGGTTCCTTCACTGTTCCCAGGCTTATAGATTGCTTGAGATCTGCAGGCCCTAAAGCTCACTTCCTGAGCACAATATATGATTGTGGCTATGATAAGATTGGACTAAAACTAGCAAGGTCCCCTGGTTTCTGCACCTTTCCCATTCAGACATTTTTTAAAAAGTAGATTAATGTAATATTTTTATATTCAATTCAATCTCAAGTTTCTCAGAAATTGACTTTTACGGTGCACTAAATTTTCAATATGCTAATACATGTGAGATAGTGTGGTCTAGTGGTTTAGAGCACTGGCCAGGGATTCAGGCGACCTGGTTTCTATTCCTGCCTCTGCTGCTGGGTCACTTGGTGGTCACTTTGCCTCCCTGTCCCAGTGTCCCCCTCCATTTAAAAAAAAAAAGTGGGGGAGGGGAGATGATTGTACTGACCTCATTTGTAAAGTGTTTTGAGATCTACAAGCACTAAACAGAATTTTTACTAAAAATGAGATTCTATAGGGGTGGGAAAGAACTAGAGATTAACTTTGGTAGGGTGCATGAAGATATAATTCACTATGGAGGCATTAATTTTGCTAATGCTGTGAAGAAAACTCTCTTGTGCATAATGAATTGAAACAGCCTCTCTCTCTTTGCATGTGTTAATTCATTTCTCCTATACCAGGTGCTTTTTGTTCCATTGAAATATGCATGGGGATGTGCTTTTTATTTATTACCCTTGCCCTATGATTTATTATTCAAAAGTGGGCAACTTGGAAAGCAAATACTCAATATTAGGTGATTGTTCGCCTGCTGTAGAAAAAGCCCGTGAAGAAGTGTGCAGCAGCTGCAGTTACACTAGGGGAACTCCATGACTTCAATAGATTCAATAGTCGTCTTTTCTCTGTTTACAGGTACTCTGACTTGCCCCTTTCCCCCTTCACTTAAACCCAATTCAGAGGCAGCTGATGAGTCGCAGGTGCAGTGGCTTCTTCCTTCTTAGAGGATGAATGGCACGCTATGAGAGACCTGAAACCTGATGGTATGATGATGAGGGCTTTAATTCAGCAAAGTACCATTCTAGCATACCTCAGCCAGAGTCATCATGCGTACCTGGAAAAAGAAAGGGCTTCCACAGCTAAACAAAAGATCTGTCAGGACTGACTATTCAATAGAATAGATTGCTGCTAGTTAACCTGGTGTAAAGTTGGCTAAACCTCTCAAAGACTGCGTTGGTGCAGGTTGCATTTCCACTGAATAATTACCATACCTTCTGCCTATTTAAAAATTATCTTCCCTGCTGTTTGATTTTTCTATGATGGTCTTATTGTTTAAAACTATTGTGTCGTGTTGCTCTCCATTGCTAATTAGCGGAGCTTGTTAGAAAAAAACAATTGCCAGAGTTTGCTCTTTTGTTGAAATTGAAACACACTGCAGGACTGTGTCAATTCTGACAGAATCCACCAGAAACCAAGCATGTTTCCAATGGAACTTTGCTGGCCAGGCAGAATTTCATCAGAAACTTGCTTGGCTTCCTGACAGCTCAGCTGCCGGGCTCCTTGATAGACCATGTGGCACGCTGCTGGGGAACCTGGGTTTCCAGGCTCCCAGCTCCTCAGCTGCCTGCCTGGTGGGCTGATGGGAAGCTGGGAGCCTGAAAGTTGCGGGAGCCCCAGCTGCCAGGCTCGTGACTCCTCGCCAGGTAGGGCTCTTAGGGTCCATGGCTCCAGGACAGCCCACCAGGTGTGCTACCGTGGAGCTAGGTCTTGTAAGGCTCCAAGGATCTCCAGCTTTGGGGCAGCCTACAAGGCTGCTTTAGAGCTCAGTGGAGATCAGCAATGCCATTTCACACAGAATTTCAAAATTTTTGAATATGATTCCAAATCAGAATGAAATCTGATTTTGAAATAGCAAAATCCTCTATAAAATAGAATTACCGTTCTCCCCCCAGCTCTTTCCGACCGTGGTACTAGTGGGGCCTTGTAATGAATGCAACCCTGTTTTACCGCTTCCCCCATCTTTCCCCCTGTTATCTTTCTCCTTTCATCTCCGTGGAAAGAAATATTTCCCTTTCCTATATTCTTCCGGGGTGTGTGTGTGTGTGTGTGTGTGTTCACTCTGGGGGGTTTGGAACAGTTGCCCCAGGGGTAAAAGGATCTTTCCCTGCTGCATTCCTGAGCGGCCCTTTTCTTGGTCAGAGGTGCCTGTCTACTGGGATTATTATCGCTAAAGATTCAAACACACATACAAACCCTATATATTCTGTTTCTTCAGGGGGAATAAAGAACAGAATTTCCATGTAACTCTAGAATGCTTTAAAGTTTAAGGTACTGGGTTATGACCTTTGGTCTCTTGTAGATAGAATTGTAAAATTACAAGCTCTTTATTTTTGTGTACTATAAAACACATCCCTATAATTAAATCAAGGTTGAAAGTGCTTTGCCTAGAAGATTAATTTAAACCTCTATGGATAAAAAGAAGAACCTCCAGGACTCAATATACTGATGTGTAGATAGCACCTCAGCACATTTCAGTGTGCGGGTCATTTCCTTTCTGATGCCTGTGCAGGGGATGTCTCTTTACACTAGAAGCTTTTGCTGTATCTTTTGGCTATATTGGCCCAGCTCCTCCAAGGTACATAGCCATTATGGGAGTGAAGGGCCCAAACATCTTTGAGGATGTGGGTCGCTATCTCCTGGTTTCTCTTTCCTGTCAATGGAGTCGGGCTGTGCAAATGGGAAGTCACTGCCTAAGGCTGGGAGTGGCCCAACTCCTCCCTGGGCTGGTGGTGGGCTCTGCCAAAGAGTCTGGGATGGCTCCGCGCTGCTGGGGACGAGGGAAGCCATGGTGGGCTTGGTGCTAAAGCCTGAGCAGCAGGGATGGGGCCAAGCTTGGCACAGTGGGGAAGCAGGGGCAGGCAGGCTCTGTGCACTGCTGAGGGACAGCAGGGGATGGTTTGGTTCCCCCTGCCCCGTAGGAAGAGGCCAGGGCAGGCTCAGTGCGGGGGCTGCCATGGGAAGCCTGACAGGTGAGATCCGCCCCTCGCACCTCTGGAGGCAGCTCTGTGCATCGCTGCCCTGCCGCCATGGCACCAGGACTCCAAAACTTAGTCGCAGACACAAGGGCTGGACGGAGCCCACAGGGGGCTCCACCAGGGGGTGGGGCTCAGACTGGGCGGTAATTGGTTCAAGAGGGAGGGCGTTCGGTGTGAGAGAGAGGCTGAGTCAGCTCAAGACTGAGGCGAGACTTCAGGTTAGAGGACGGCGAGCGCCGACTGTGAGGTGGGCCCGAGAGAACCTCTGAGGTGGCATGATCCGGGGGCGGGGCTTAGGAGCAGAGGGCCACATGCCCAGGCGGGGGCCCTGGTCTTTGAAATTCTGACACTACTCCAGGCCCTCAGGGAAAGGGGGGCTCAATGGGGAGAAGCGGCACTAGGAGCTGCCCACAGCCAGTAGAACCCCGCTACCCCGGGAACATCAGAATGGTTGGGACCAGATGAAGCAAGCACCTCAGAGGCGGGGGGCTCGGTCCAGGCTTCCACATGGCGGCATGAGAGGGACTGCGGCTGAGGCTAAAAGCGGTGCAGGCACCGTGAGGAGGGCGGATGGGAAGCAGCGACAGGCACTGCCTGAGAAAGAGGAGCGGGTGGCCGGTTGTGAGTTGGCAGGAGGGGCAAAGCAGAGGCTGGAGCGCCGCGATGAGATATGTATGTAAGAAGGGTAATCCAGATAAGGTGGTCTGGACCAAGCAGTGGCAGAGGGGTCTCTGTGCTCTGAAAGAGGCTCTGGTCAAGGGCTCGGTGCTGGTAAAGCAGGACTTTGACAAGCTCTTTCTGGTGTTCACTGACGCTTCAGAAGAGGGCTGGGGGTGGTGCCAATGCAGATTGACGGAAAGGGGGAGAGACATCCCATCGGGTATGTGAGCAGAAAGCTGCTGCCCCAGAAGCAGAACTCTCCAGCCATAGAAAAGGAATGCCTGGCCAGGGCGGCTGGGCCTTAAAAAGCTGCAGCCATATCGCTTTGGGCGGCTTTCCGCCAGGCCAGAGGGGGGCGCCCGCCGATGGCCGCCAGGCCAGAGGGGGGTGCCCGCCGATGGCCGGTTTCTGAAAGATGGTGCTCAGCTAGTGAGGGTCTAATTCTGCCCGAAGAAACATAACATTTTCATGCTGTGACGTTCTGTACCTCCACCACTCTGGCCGACTTACCAGACCCCCCAGATAGCCATGGCTGCAATGTTTCCCATTCTCCGGTTACTTTCTGTGGGTGTTGGAGATGTGTATTCCCCACCAGGGTGAAGTTCAGGGGAAGCTGTTGAGGAGAGAGGGAAATAAGTAGTGTGAATACTAGGACAGGCTAAGGTGACAAAATAAACACAGGGTAATGGGAGGGGAGCCAAATCACCTTTTTCAGGAAACCTGTACAGTAACAGCTACTCAACCCCCCCCCACTCTGCCCACGGCCCCACCCGCCCCCATCCCCTAAGCTCCCACCCCCGCCCCGCCTCTTGCCGCCCCCGCTGCTCCCCAGGTCCTGCCCTCACCCCTTCCCCAACCCCCGCCCTGCCTTTTCCCACCCCACCCCCTCCTCACCTCGTCTGACCCCCTTCTGTCCCCTCCTCCAAGTGTGCCTCATCCCTGCTCCTCTTTCTGCCTCCCAGCGCCTCCTGCACGCCGTGGAACAGCTGATTGTGGCGGGTGGGAGGCACTGGGAGGGAGGGAGGGAGCTGGCTGCCGGTGGGTGCTAAGCACCCACTAATTTTTTTCAGTTGGCGCTCCAGCCCTGGAGCCCCCAAGGGGTTGGCACCTATGGTAACAGCAATTCAGGGGTCTGGAACAATTTTTATAGTGGGGATGCTGAAAGCCATTGAACAACACTGTAAACCCCATGTATGATGGAAACCGTGCATTCGCTTGCTAATATCACTTCATGCTGGGCACCCCAGTGCCCCTAGTTCCAGCTCCCCTGCAGCATATATGCAAACGGCTAGTCTCTTGCTTGAGGAAAGTTAGTTACAAATTGCTCAGAGCCTGCTGCAGAGGATTCGTGCAGGGATAGAGCCATCTGCACGGGACTCTTACTTGTGCCACATGGAAGTGAGATGAGGTGCCTGGAGTAAGATGCTTTTGCACATACTTCTCTTGGGTTGTTCTTCGTACAGTTATGATCCACGTGGGGGGCCTTTAGCGAGCATGCACACATTGGGCTGGGACAGTGCTAGTACAGCTCTAGTGGGCGTAGCTTGCAATATCAGTGGCACAAAAATTACGTTGTGTGGAAACACCTTGTGTTCTGTACAGAAACCAGAGCCTCATCTCTTTCTAGGATGAAAGCTGGAGACAAACCTGTCACTATTTCCTCCTGCCTACCAATGGTAGGATAAAGGCGAGCTTAAGTGGGGATCTAGTAGTAGCGTATTCCTCCCTTTTTATTCCCCTAAGGTTGGCTTTCCCACAGGAAGGCCTAAAATCCTAGATGATAGAAATCGCCCAATGGCTTCTTAAGGAAATGAATTCATTTGTTATATGTAGCCCAGCTTAAAAACAGTGTGATGGAATGATTGGCGGGAGGTTCCCCTCTGCACCATAGGGGTAATGATTTAGTTAGACTTTGAAGAAGAACGTGTATGGCTCCCACATGCTCTGTTACTGCCATGTACCACCAGAGAGGGGGATACATCTTGGAGGTTGTGAACCAATCTGTTTATAATCCTTGACTTGTTTATACAGTCTATTGTTTTTGGTTGTTGTTTTTTGCTCTCATTTTAATGTAATTGTGTTTTGTCAATATAACCTGTAGGTTTCCACTCCACCAAGGAATGAAAGAAGGCAGAGAGACTTGAGCAGGAAAGAACTCCTACTACCGATAGGCACAGCTACTGAAAAAAACCTGCACCATAAGAAAGGATAGGCATTTGTTGTAAGAGTTAACTCCTTGTACGTGCCTCTAAACCAGCAGGTCCCAAGTTGAGGTTTATGTATCGGTGGTGGCACATGGAGGACCTGATGGTGGTCTTCAGTGAGCAGGCAGATCTCACGTTCCTAGTACTGAAATTACTGTCAATATGTTCCTAGTACTACTTTTCTTTGGAAGCATTTGCTGTACCTGCCACGAAGGCGTTACCTGATCTCGAAGAGGTGAGGAAATGGTCCATAGAACAATTTTTGTAAGATTAGGCCCACATCAGAACTGTTTTAGAACCCCAGAGGAAAGACAAGCAAAGGCTTCTGCAGTGGCGCCATCTGTTGACTTTGAATGTACAGAGGCTCCTATTAGCAACTCCGTATTTTCGGTTGCATTATGAAAGGGATTGCCAGTGGGGAATATGTTCCTGTTTTTTCTCTAAAGGGAGATTGACAATCATTGTGAGAACTCACACCCAATTTGTTTTTATACTATTGGAACATTTAACGTAGTGGCTGTTTGACTTCTTTTAAAAACTTTTAAATAAGAAATCTCCAGTTTTAGTGTCTGGCTTAAATTTGTCCTAGGCAGTGCTAGCAACTCTTCAGAATACTGTCTACGTATCCAGATTTGGTAGAGAGGTAGATCCTCACTAGGTCTGGTCTAAGGGCTAGTTTTGTTTTGTTTTTCAAATCGTTTTAAATTATTGGGTTTAGGGTAACTTTTAGTCATTATTCACATTACAACTGCAATTTTGACGCACTGTGCTCATAAAACTGGCTGTTGGTGGAACATGCAGTCCATGAGCACACAAGCTTGATTTTAGGCCGGTAGGGGGAGGGCAAAAGGGGTAGCCCCCATAGGCGCAGACTCTAGTGGCGCTGGTGGGTGCTCAAGCCCCCTCTACCCCCAGCCCTGGCCCGACTCCACCCCTGCTCCGCCTCTCCTATCCCCATTCCAGTAGTAACTGATTGATGTATTCCACCAAATGGGGAGCTGCATTTTAGAGGTGACAAAGAGAAACTTTGATAATCCTAATACAAAATGGCCTCTTCCTGCTCTCATTATTCACATGTAATTTTGTTTGTGGTGTATGCCCAAGAATGAATTGGATCTGGGTGCACACAAAGGTAATGGGATCAGGCGGTGGGGGCACAAAGCTGATAAGAGTGCATGCGAGCACAAACTTAATAGTGGGGGCAGTGCTAGTAAGTGTATTGTGCGTAGGTGTTGGATACATACAAACCTGATTTGATTTGGGTGGGGGGAGAGGGTATGTGAATGCACATAAACCTGATGGATGGGGTATGGACAGGCTAATTACAAACTAACAATTGATATGTATTAAGGGATGCATGCACTCTTGCTTAGTGGGGGAAAGGGCACCAATCTAGCCTCTTCCAATACAACCGTCTACTACACCAAACATCCAAATGGCCAAGGTTTTCTGGGGAAAAATAACCTGGTAAAAAGTAGAATAGGAAAAGGTGGCAGAGTTCAGGTGTGGCGTGGGGTCTGTTTGAATGGAAAGGCTAATTATCATTCAGTAACTATGATTTTTAATATGGAATTATTGTGAACTGGGACACTGATTCATCAATGTATTTAAGCATGTTCCTGATTGGAGCACTAACAGCAGTGGGATGGCTCACATACTTTAAGTTAGTCACGTGCATAAGTACTCTCTGGAATTGGGGTTTTAAGGCTGAACAATTACAGGGCTTTTCTCTTCTCCTTTTTTCTTTTTGGTTCAATAGGTATTTAATTCAACTCATTATTGCTATAGGTTGCCATTTTATATAAAATAATTATTTATTGATCAGAAACAAATGCCTACAGTAATTACATAAATAGGAACAATAAATAAATGACTGACCTAAAGATCCTGTTACAAATGGCGTAAAATGATCTGAAACGATTGTCACAGTGCACAGATAGAATAAATAGTAACAGCTTTTAAAATTCCACCGCATCTCATTTTAAATCCTGTATAAAATATTACTTGATTTTGATGAGTACTTCTAAAAATGTTGGTATTTAAATTTCTAAACTTCTTTGTGAGTTTGTCCTAGATTTGAAAACCCCATCATTCCACATGGATTCTCCTGCTAGCACTGAGGCTGAAGTGCTTGTCTCTTATGAAAGAAATTGGTCTCTCTTCACTTTCAGCCTGGGAAACTATAGGTCCTTACCATGGGCGTGCGCACGGGGTGGGCCCGGGCACACACCCTAATGCCCATGGGCCGGATCCGGATCTGGCCCCTCGGGGCTTTGCATCCGGCCCGCGGGATTTGCCCCCCGTGGTGCCGCAGGCCCCGCGCTGCTTTCCGAAGCAGCCATCAGGGCAGCATGTCTCTGGGGGTAAGGGGTTGCTCTAGGCACCGCCTCCCGAAGCTCCCATTGGCCGGGAACGGGGAACTGCGGCCAATGGGAGCTTCAGGGGAGGTACCTGGAGGCGTGGCAAGGGCAGCGTGCAGAGCCCTGTGCTGCCCCGCCCCTCCCCCGGGAGCGGCCCGGCATGGGGCCCTGGCAGGCAGGGAGCGCGCCGCTGCGGGTAAGCCCGAACCTCTCCTGCACCCCCTCTCCCTGCCCTGAGCCCCCGGCCTGCACCCCGTTGAGCCGGGCTCCCCCTCCCCAGGGCTGGGCTGGCTGCTTTAACAGCCCCATGTGCTCCCTGGCAGCCTCCCACCCGGCAGCACCAACACAGCCGCTTAAGGTGGCCCGCGGGGGTGCTGCCCCAGCTCCCCGCCCCAAGGCAGCTGCCCCCCTCCAGCGCCCAGGGTCCCAAACCCGCCTGCGGCTCCCCGCGCTGGCCAGGGGCCCGGGCACCACCCGGGGGGTCAGGCCGCCCCTGAGCCCAGCCCACCTTAAGTGGGGCCTGGGAGCCAGCAGGCCCGGGGCAGGGGGCGAGCCCGGCCCACAGGCCCCCTCCCGCAGCCCGGCTGCGAGCTCCGCTCCCCGGCGCTGTTCGGGGACTCCGGCCCGGCACCCTCGGGCTTGAGTCCAGCCCTGGGAGCAGCCCGGCGCCCTGCGATCCACCCTGGCTGCCTCTGCCCGGCCTGGCCCCAAGCGCCCAGCCCGGCCCCCTCTGCCCGGCCCTCGAGCCTGCCTGCCAGGGCGGGGGAGCCCAGATCCCCAGCCCCGGGCCTGCCTGCAAACAGCCTACCCTCCTGCACCCCAACTCCCTCTCCTGAGCCCCCTGCCTGCACCTCTCACCCCAACTCCCTGCCCTGAACCCCCTGCCTGCACCCTGTACCCCTCCTGCATCCCAACTCCCTGTCCTGAGCCCCCTGCCTGCACCTCTCACCCAACCCCCCTGCCCTGAGCTCCCAACCCCTTGTCCTGAGCCCCCTGCCTGCACCTCTCACCCCAACCCCCTGCCCTGAGCTCCCAACCCCCTGCCCTGAGCCCCCTGCCTGCACCTCTCACCCCAACCCCCTGCCCTGAACCCCCTGCCTGCACCCTGTACCCCTCCTGCATCCCAACTCCCTGCCCTGAGCCCCCTGCCTGCATCTCTCTCCCCAACCCCCTGTCCTGAGCCCCCTTCCTGCACCTTGCCCCCCAACCCCTGCCCCACAACTCCCTGCCCTGAGCCCCCGGCCTGCACCTTGCCCCGCAACCCCCTGCCCTGAGCCCCCTCCTGCCCCCAACCCGCTGCCCTGAACCCCCTGCCTGCACCCTGTACCCCTCCTGCATCCCAACTCCCTGCCCTGAGTCCCCTGACTGCACCTCTCACCCCAACCCCCTGCCCTGAGCTCCCAACCCCCTGTCCAGAGCCCCCTTCCTGCACCTTGCCCCCCAACCCCTGCCCCACAACTCCCTGCCCTGAGCCCCCTGCCTGCACCTTGCCCCGCAACCCCCTGCCCTGAGCCCCCTCCTGCCCCCAACCCCCTGCCGTGAGCCCCCTGCCTGCACCCTGTACCCCTCCTGCACCCCAACTCCCTGTCCTGAGCCCCCTGCCGCACCTCTCCTGCATCCCAACTCCCTGTCCTAAGCCCCCTGCCACACCCTGGCCCCCAATCCCTTGCCCTGAGCCCCCTCCTGCACTCCGCACCCCTCCTGTACCCCAAGCCCCTTCCCTGAGCCCCCTCATACATCCCACACCCTCCTCTGTCCCAATCCCTTGCCCTGAGCCCCTTCCTGCACACTGCACCCCTCCTGAACCCCTGCCCTGAGCCCCCTGCCGCACTCCGCCCCCTCTTGCACCTCAACCCCCTTCCCTGAGCCCCCTCATACATCCCACACCCCCTCCTCTGCCCCCCAATCCCTTGCCCTGAGCCCCTTCCCGCACACAGCACCCCCTCCCACACCCAGCCGTTTATGATGTTCGCCTTTCAAAAAAAAAAAAAAAATCCCTGGGTGCACACCCTAATGCAATGTGCTGCGCACGCCTATGGTCCTTACCTCCTGGTCAGAGAGTCCCATTTTCCATCACTGCAACCAAACATGTCTCCGCATGCCCAACTTGCTGATGAGTCTGTGTTGGAATATCTGAATGGAACTCTCACCTCAGGTCGTTTCAGAGAGATTTTTGCAAAAGCAGCAGGAAGATTTCCCAGATTGCCACCTTGCCGTTCCCCTTCAGAGACACTCGAGGCTTGAAAACCCCTTGGGGCCACCTGAAATCTCTCCCTTCGTTCTGACATTAGAGGAAAATTATGCACATCTTTTTTCTTGCAAAGTTTTTTCCAGTTCATATTTGTTATGCTGTTATACTGTGCTTAAGCTGCCTGTTACAATTCAGACATGAGATTTTGATCAGAGAAGAGTTGAACCACAGAAATATATAGCAAACACATTATGTCAACAATGTTTAAGGTTTAACCCTTTCTTAATTTTCTTGTAACTTTTTTGCATCGATATCCTTCATTTTGCAATTTAAACTTTGAGTAAATCAACAGAGTATTATCACATAAATTGTAATATGGACAGTTGGAATTTCATTATGGAGTGAAAAGAACAGGAGTACTTGTGGCACCTTAGAGACTAAGAATGCTCTAATAAATTTGTTAGTCTCTAAGGTGCCACAAGTACTCCTGTTCTTTTTGCAGATACAGACTAACACGGCTGCTACTCTGAAACCTGCCATTGTGGAGTGAGTGTATTGCATAATACAAGGTCAAGCATTTTGGAGCCTTAGAAATCACTGTGGGAAAAATCAGTAGAGAGGAGGGAATCCACTGCACGATACAATTTCCTCCAACTGTTTTAAGCTCTGTAGTCACTGCATCCTCAGCTGGAATGAAATGAGAGTTGGTTGAAACACAAAGGGAAAAATAAATGTTTCCCTTTATTAACGGCAATACATGAAATGAAAATATCTTTCTACACCTCATCATCTTACAAGTCTTATGCTCAGTTCACATATTTTATAAATGTCTCTAGGAAACTTCTCAAGCTCCGCTATATGATGAGGACAGAGTGAATGTATCGCATAACACGTCAAGCGTTCTGGAGTGTTAGAAGTCACCGTGGGAAGAATCAGCAGAGAGGAGGGATTCCACTGCATCCTTCTGTTTTAACCTCAGTAGTTGCAGCAGCCGGAGCTGAAATGAAATAGGGAATGGTTGAAATACAAAGGGAAAAAATATAATTTTCATTGAATTGATCTCAATAAATTAAATGAAAATATCTCTTCCACACATAAGCTCGCAAGTCATTTAGTATGTTCATATTTTTTTTTAAAGTCTCTAGGAAGCTTCTCAAACCTTGAAATACTAGAAATAGTTCTCATGAGGACAGATGAATGAATAGCAACCCTGATCATAATAGAAACACACTACATATGTAGAAGTCAGAGTACTTTAGGGGTGGAGGGGAAGTACACCTCTACCCCGATATAAGGCGACCCGTTATAACAGGAATTCGGATATAACACGGTAAAGCAGCGCTCTGGGGGGCGGGGCTGCGCGCTCCGGCGGATCGGCGCGTCAGCGTGTCTGGCTTCGACACGCTGCTCTGAGCGGTGTGTTAAAGGTGCTGGGCCGGGGCCGAGGGGTTGGATAAGGGGCAGAGGGTCAGGGGACAGGGAGTGGGGGGTTTGGATGGTTCAGAGGCTCTGGGGGGCGGGGCAGTCGGGGGATGGGGAATGGGGGCGTTGGATAGGCCGTGGGAGTCCTAGGGGTGATTAGGGACAGGGGGGTCTCTGGAGGAAAGGTTTAGGCCCCTCAAAAATATTGGCAAATCTCAACTTTAACCATTTCCTCCAATTTAGACGGCACATTTAAAATGTAGACAGCACAAACCGTCGGTCTCTTCCTTCTGTGAAACTATAGGAGAGAGTGTGCTCTGAGAAAATGAAACCTTAACTAATTGTTATTTCCCGATCTTAATATTCCTACCGGAGCTGAGGAATAGATGTAGTTGAAAGGTGTGAATATCATGTCCTGTTGATCACTCCAAGTAGCTGACAGTAGTGAAAAATTGAGAATAAATCATAAAACAGGATGAGCAATTAGGATAATAAAACATGCTAGAGAGGTACCCACATGGATGACTATGATTTCCAATGTGGTCAGAAGGAGGTTATGCAGAGAAGTCACATTAGGTATTTTTTTACCAAGTGTGTCCCTGGGATGAAAGAATTCAAATATTTTTTTAAAAATTGAAATTCAGTGTTCACCACTTTTGCTGGTTCCTTCTCTTTTAACATTTGCCTTCCCCTTTGCTTGGGCAGGGGAATTCTTCTGGTTTGTTTAATTCTCTTCCCTTCCTGTGGTCACGTTTCATTTTCTGGATCTCAAGCCCTAGCGCAGACTGTTGTGCTGGAGTTTCCATCATTGCAGAGAAATGTGTTTTAATTCAACAAGAAAAGAAAAATCACACGAAGAAACCATGAAAACATTTTTCTGCACATTAATTTGGTTAGAGTCTCCCAAGTTTTCCTGCACTTTTATAAGAAATTTGAGATTTTTGCTTCAAATTTTTGAAAGACACACTGCAAAGCAGAGAAAACAGACTTAGCAGAGCCCCCAGACTGTCCTGGGCTATGCTCCCCATTCTCCCATGATTTTCCAGCGGTGTTGGGCATCTGTATTCCACACCAGGGTGAAATCCCAGGGGAAGATGTTGCGGGGTACTGAAAGCAAATGAACAAAACTGCAAACCCAGTATACGATGAGACCATGTTTCGGTGGCTCTTATTACTTAAAGCTTCACACCCCCAGCACCCATTGTTCCAGCCTGGGGCAGCCCTGGCAGGGTGGCTGTAATGGAACCACGCTGATCGGGACCAGAAGGCAGGTCTCACAAAGCCCTAGAAGTGATGCGGACACTCAGGCGCTTTGTGTGGAAAGATTTTGTGTTCCGTGCAGAAGTCATCGGGTCATCTATTTCTATGATGAAAGCCTGCTAGTGGGATGATAAAGGTGAGCTTAAGTGGGGATGTATTGGTGGTGTTTTCCTCCCCTTTTATCTACCTGTGGCTGGCTTTCCCACAGGAAGACCTAAAGTCATAGATGATGGATAACCTCAAATGGCTCTTAAGTAGATGAAAAGATTCTTCCACATAGCACAGCTTAAAAACAGTGTGATGGAATGATTGTCAGGAGGTTCTCCTCTGCACTATAGGCGTAATGAAGACGTTAGACTTTGAGGAAGAGTTTGTATGGCTCCCAGGTGCAATAGGACCAGGTCAAGGCCCCTCTCCAGCCACTCCCCATAATTGAGGTTCCATTTCAGCATGTAGGTGTAGATAGTCTGGGTCGTTTCCCTAAGAAGACACCCAGAGGAAAGCTGTACAAACCGACTTGCTTGGCTGCAAGGCCAGAGGCGGTATCGACGGTGGCCGCAAGTTTCATAAAGATGTGTTCAGCTATTGAGGGTCTAATCCTCCCAGAAGAAATGTAACATTTTCATGGTGTGATGTTCTGTACCTCCACCACTCAGGCAGTGCAGCTCCCCCGTCCCACTCTTAGAGCCATAACTGAGTCCCACATGTATATATTTGTTATAACATTGCATTGGCCAGGGAGCATCACTTTATATTGCACATGCTACATTGTACGTGTACATTATACATACAATCATATTTCCTTTTGTAAAGATGTAACCACCTTATGTAAAATTGAGCAAAATGCTTAAAACAGTTCAAGCGCATTATGAGAGGAAAATATACACACTGAAAATGTGTTGCGGTTACTCAAGTATTTCCCAGGCCTATCTCCTTCAGTCCTGCATCTCAGGATAGAAGATACTGTAGACCGGCTATAAGCTGTACAAAGGGAGACTGTCTCTACAATGTAAAAAGGTGAAGTGGTCTAAGACATACTTGCTTTTCTTGGGCAAGACCTCATGAAATCAGATTACCCATCCTTCCGTTTTGCTCAGTTTTGCTGTGGAAAAGAATGAAAGCCGGCACCTCCTAGAGTAGGAAACCTCCCAAACATTTTTTTGCCAAACATTTTAGAAACTAGTCAACCACTATATTAAGTCACACATGCTGCCCTATCCTCTGTTTATATACCAGACCAGAATACAAGCAGAATAGCGGTACTGTGCTGAGAGCAGGGTGTGTGCTGGGAAGTCTCTATGCCCTTGAACTCTTGTCGTGCCTTTCTTTGCAACAGAATGGAGGGCTGCGGGTGTAGCCACTAGACGGCTCTGTGCTGTAGTAGGTGACAACCAATGGATGAGGTGTATAGGAACCCCATTTGTCTCTACCACTAGAGCACCACTGCAGCTATTCCTTGGCAACCCAGCAGGCTGAGGGGCAAAACAGTCCACCCAAAGCCAGATTGTTGAGCTTTGATGAGAGGTGGCCCCATTTGGTCCCATGTGTTCTGTGTTTCTCGCCTCATTTTCTTGCTAAGCGAGAGACGGATTTTTCCTGTGGTGGTTTCTTTTCACAATTTTTAGTGTCTTTTTTCTTCGCGTTCATCCCTGTATATTTATACAAGGCACCCAGTTTACTGTTCCACCATTTCTGTTTTGGGGAGGATGTTTTCTCCATTCTACTAGACACTGTTCTCTTTATTGTCCTGACACCAATATAAAAACTGTTTCACCAAGCTAGAGGTTTTATAAAATGCCAAACGCTGTTGGGCTGTCCAGTCTAGAAATACCTTTTAGAAAATAACAGATCTTCCCACTAGGTCTAAATAATTATCTTCTATATTTCCCTTACTCCTACTGTTCATCTAACAATTATGGCACCGTAACAAATGTCATGGCCTATTTCCCACATCATTTCTCCTCCTTTTCCTCTCTCTCTCGGTCTCTGTCAAGCTTGCCTGTACTTTTCCTTTTATGGATAGCTTCATCTCCCTGTTAGACCAAAACTGTGTTAGATAACCAGTAAGGGCCATCAACTAAACCCCTTTAATCCTAATTTCTCTTGAGGGGCTTTCCAACCTCGGGGAACTTTTTGGCTAAAAGAAAAGCTCATCTCGGCCTATATTCGTCTGAACTTCTGACAACGTGGCAACCCTTCCGCACAACTCCTTTCACAAAAGACCAATTTCATATTTAGTGGGGTGATTGTTTTCGGTTACTTGACTGTGGGTTCACGCTGGTGATGGTCAAATGCGCAGATAATTGCAGCATCAATGCAACTGACATTTGGAAAATAATCAAATGTTAAACTAGCTTTTATGTTGACATTTTCTGACTTTCAAAAACATAGACTAAATATGCAAGTCAGAATGCATCAGTTCTCCCCAGGTATAAATCTGTGTGGTATAAATCTGCTCCTTGAACATCTGTCTGATACTTCTTTGTATAATGTATGAGGAAATGCAAGTGCACTGATATGACACACAGGATCACAACTAGGGTGACCAGACGGCAAATGTGAAAAATCGGGACAGGGAGTGGGGGGGTAATAGGAACCTATATAAGAAAAAGACCCCAAATTCGGGACTGTCCCTATAAAATCGGGACAGCTGGTCACCCTAATCACAACACAGACTGACGTACAAGCAGAAGGACATAAATAGACAAGACCGAGGTGCTATAGTTGTTACCTAAACACAAAATCTTACACAAGGTGAAGAACCGCCAAGCTATGGGAAAGGTGATTCCACGTCTCAGGAAGGATGTTTTTCATGCTCATACTCACAGAGTAAAACATACTCTTCGGTCTAGATTTGTTTTCATTTCAGGTCAAGGAAAAACATCAAAGAAAGGGCTTAACCCTAAGAGACACTAACCACTTCCTGCAAGGTCCTGATCACCCTGAACTCCCACTGAACTAGTGGGTGCTGAGCACTTCTCAGAATTGGGCCCAAAGACTGAACAAAGAGAAATTTTCCATGACCGAGAAAACAGAGTGACTGTAACATGCTGCATCTTAAGGACAAGATGGCAGCTGCATTAGGCAGGGAGAAAAATCTACTTTTAAAAGTGTAATCTTTAGAAAACAGCCTTTAATTGATATTGCTACGTGTAGAAAGACTAGTTAGACATAATAGGCAAGATTCTGTCACCCCTACTCACACTGAGTAATACCTCACTCTACTAACTACTGATTTCAATGGGGCTTGCTTGTGGGGTGTTGTACTAGTCAACATAAGGGGGAGAGAATCTGGCCCAACATGAGACCAATGGGCAGATCCTCAGCTCATGGAATGCAGCATGGCACCATTGGCTGGCCCAATAGCATGAAAAGAAAACAGATAACCCAGAGTAGAAGTCAGTTACAGTGATTGGTGTAAGAGGATCAGAGCCAAAGCCTGACAATAATTTTTTTATATATATATGGAAAGAGAGAGATCAACTCTCAGAGCTCATCCAGAGCTCTGAGATAATAATAGAGAGCCTCTGACTAAGCCAGCCCTGATTACAGAATGGGCCCCACCTGAGAGAAATTAGGTGATCCCAGGTTTAACTACTGAGTGGGCCCAGCTGAGGAAGGGCTGGAGGAAAGAGAATGCAGAGAGTCAAAAGGTGCCTGCAGGGGCTTGAGTGAGCACCCAGGGGACAGATTGGGAGACCGAGAAGGGAAGGAAAGAGGTGAGGAAGGAAATGGTGCATGGAAAACTGCACTATGGGTAGAGGATTTGACTTGGTTGTGCAGTCCAGGGCCCTGGGCTGTAACCCAGAATTGAGACTGAGGTTGGGACTGGATTCCCCTACCAGCCCTCAGCAAGTGGTGTACAAGGGTAGCTGAGCCCAGTAAGGGGGCTGCAGTCTGAATGTGACCTTGCTGAAGAAGAGCTGTGGAGAGGCTGGAAGCTTTTGATTTCTATGAAGAGAGTTTAGAACTTTAGTCTGTTCCTTTCAGGGTCAGCCATCCACACTAAAGACTGTGCCCTGGCTGGAGGGGTGAGTTATCTAAAAGAAACCACCACAGCCCCAGAGTGACTGTTGACAAGGGCTGCTACCCCACAAGGATACCGTGATGCCATGCCTGGCCATGAGGCAGTGCAGGGTGGTGAGTAAACCCTGTTACAATGCTTTTTCTTAAATTCCTTTAATTGCAGCGTGTCTGAAACAACTACACTTTTGTAGTTTTCCTTGTCTGCTCTCTCTTTTCCTACCCCTCACGGCAAGCACTGTATCTCAGCCCTAGTCTACATCCAGCTGATGACAGCACCTTTGGTGAACAGTAAATGACTGACTGACTGACCTTGGCCACTTCTATATTGCGTGAGTACATGTGCTGCTAGACCCCTCTCTGCAGAAGGGATTCTTTCAACAGCAAGTTAACATGAAGTGATTTACTTTGTCCATATTGGATACACGGTTCAGGGGGTGGGGGAACAACTCCAGGTTGCACGTGCTTTTGAAATGTTTACTTCCCTATTCCGTAGGTCCTTTGGAAGAAATGTCATACAAAATGAACTCAAAGATTGCCTACTTGGAACTTCTTCTTTTTTGGATGGGATAAGTATTGCTGGTAAGTCATATAAATAATTGTGCTGCTAACCTTTGAATTTACTTAGCTCCTGGCCTAGCCCAAATTTGGTTGTAGGTTGTCTTTGTTTGTTTTAATTCTACATAAATTGTGCTGCCTTGGAACAATAAATAAACTCCACACTAGAAAAGGCCCATTCTGTGCATTAAGGGCTGGCTTCCTCTCTCCTTTACTTTCATTCCATGAGTCATCCCCTGAATCCAGTGAGAAACTTTACTACTAAGACAGCGGACGTATGTGCTGTAGCAGAATTGATCCCTTGTTGCCACATTTTCAAGAGCTCGGTTCCCATTTGGGCGCTTTAGTGAAGCGGCCAGACTTTCAAAAGTGCTCCATACCTGCCAGCTCCCACCATTCTACCTTTTGAAAATCTGATGCTAAATGTTTGTCAGTGCCCTAATTATGTTCTTCAAAGGCAGAAGGAATGTGGGGTCTTTTGTGGTAGAGTAGTTCTGAGCCATTGTAGCTCAGAATAATAGAACAGACTTGATGCTGCAATTCAGCGAATGCAAATGATTGTAGTCCCTTGCTGAACTACATTTCCCAGGATTATTTCAACCTAAGATCAGAACTCTTCCTCTTCCCAGGTATAAATGCCAATGGAAAGTCTTGATAAAGGGTCTTAAACAGCATAGTGTAGAGACCATCCAACCAGGTATGCATGTATGTCTAAATGCCTCAGTTTCCTTAGCCCCGATTTAACTACTCTTGCCAAAAACTGTGGCATTTAAATTTTCCTGTAATTATATGCTTTCTTAAATACTCCTTTTTCACCAGCTCACTAACTGTCTGAGGTCATAACCTGCATGGTTCAGAATTGCTTGTGTGTTTGTCACTCTCAAGATGCTGGACTGCAAAGAGTAGGGGGGTTGGGGTGAAGCAGAACATATTCATGCAGACATCAGTTCATTTGTATACATACATACATACATACATACATACATGTGCCTATTCCATACGTGCAAAGAGACCTGAGATCCCCTGACTCATTTGTTCACTGGCATAGCAAGCCGTGATTCCCCAAACAAGAAAATAAACCTACATAAAGGATCACATCCCCCTCCCCCTCCCTCCCCCCCAGTGTAATTCACAAAATAGAAGCACTAGGTAATAGTGCAGCTGGTGCCATGGCCAAGTGCTGCTGGGTATGTATCTACACTAGCCAACAGTAAAACAGCCATCGCTCTAGTACTTTATATAGGTGGCTAACACCATTCTATTTAAAACAAGAATTGTTCATTGCGGTATAGAAAGGAGCCCTCTGGGATCTATTTTCAAAATGTGTCCCATTCGAGAAATAGACGGTTGCCCCATTGTCCTCTATTGGGGCAGGCCTTCAAGGATGTTCCAACATTTTATTTTGTAAAATATATGGGCTCTTCCTGATCTCCAGCAGAGGGATGCTCCACAGACGAGGGCTCTCGGCTCCAGAGGGAAGTGTAACTTGTGCAGTGAGTGCTGGGCTTGTTGTTGTTTTGTTTTTCCGCCCCCCCCCCAAGCTCTGTCAGTCATATTTCCTGTGTGGCTTGGTGTATTCTTGAAGGGTTGCACAGAGCCCCTGATCTAGCTCACATTATTGGGGCTTTATAGATTAGGCCTAGGACCGCAAAGCAAATCCAGCACTGGGGAGACACTCCAGAGCGTTGACCGTGGCCTAATAAGCTGTTGCCAAGGTGATGCTGTCAGGAGTTTGGCCAGCATGCTGGACCAATTGAAGCTTCATCTCGATTGGGCTGATGGAGGCAGTAGAGTGGAAGGTAAAGGCATGTATTGCTGCAGCCAGGGCTTCATCTGGGATGGGCAGGGGGGTTGTTTCCTGCTTCTGTTGTGCATAGCTGGAAGTCTCAAACAAACATCTGTTACTTTAGGGACTGTCTTCCCCTCAATTTAACATACACATGATACCTTGTTGTAGGGGGTTAGGACAACTCACCTTGATGGTGTCTTTTCTTGGCATGCCCATATTTTCTTTATAAAAGTGGCTACTCTTGTTACTGACCTTCTGGGAAGGACTAATGGACAGGCAGTAGATACTGAGGAGGTGGGGCCAATATTTCAAAGTCCATAGGTAACTTAGTTATCTGCTTTAGAAGTAGGTTTTAGTTTCCTGTTGACTGCTAGCTAACAGATCTTTTAGGGCCAAACCTTGGCATTTGCACAAAGCCTTAGGCAAATCCAGAAACTACATGTAACTGATCAATTTGCCATGCAAAGAAATCTGCCTACAAATGTTGAAGCCTTTAAGGAGGTCTGTTAAACATTTGGCCCGGAGAGTCATACAAGAAAGGTAGGAATGTAAAAGTTTGCTTCTCTAACGTCCACGTCCAGCATATGTACGTGTGTCTTTATGATGGCAGTTAAAGGACTGGGTGAATCTGCTTTAAATTGCAAAATCTGTTGGAAAGAGGGATGGTGTCCCTAGCCTCTGTTTGCCCAAAACTGGGCATGGGCGATGGGGTGGATCGCATGATGACTTGTTGTTTTCATTTCCTGTGAGGCACCTGGCATTGGCCACTGGTGGAAGACCGGGTACTGGGCTAGCTGGACCTTTGGTCTGACCCAGTATGGCCATTCTTATGTTGAATAAGTTTCATAAAGACGTGTTCAGCTGTTGAGGATCTAATCATCCCAGAAGAAATGTAACCTTTTCATGGACTCTCACTGTGCTGGCGCCTGACTCTGGCCGCAAGGGTTTCCCTACATAGTTGATCTCATTCAGCTGCTTGAGGACCTTAAAGGGCCTGTCCCGGGCAGCCTGTAGTTTGTTCGTTCTGATGGGAATGAGAGCTGTCACCTGGTCCCCGGTAGCATAGGAGCGGGAACGCGCTGGGCGGTTGTACCAGACCTTTTGCTTACGTTGGGCCCTGGCTAAATTCTCCCCGGCCAAGTCCATGAGCTCAGCAAGCTTTTCCCAGAAAGTCAGTACATACTCCACTTCTGATTTTCCATCAGGGGAGGCCTTCCCCTCTCCTTCGTCCCTCAACAAGTCCACAGGTCCCCTTACTCTCCTCCCATACAGCCACTCGAAAGGAGAGAACACGGTTGATTTCTGGGCCCCTTCCCAGTAGGGGAACAACAGCTGGGGTAAATACTGGTTCGGGTGGGACCCAAGTGAGAGTGCCAATTCAGGACAAATGGCTTAAAACAGGGCAGTTAGACCAAGGCTGGGTTTTTCTACCTCTGCGCAAACCAAACCAAACCGGCCAGACAAAGAAGACTTTGGTCCTACCCCACGGGCTTAACCACAAGTCACACAAGCGGTTCCCTTAGACACTCCAGTTTCCCAGTATCACCAACCGTGCCACTTGGTATGGGGGCAAATGGTTATGAAAACCAATACCTCAGCAAAAGAAAAAAGGTTCTCTTGATCCCACAGGACCAAGCCCCAGGTCAATATACAAATCAGATCTTACCCACAAATCACACTGTTGCCAATCCTTTAGAATCTAAAGGTTTCTTCATAAAAGGAAAAAAGATATAGATGAGAGAGAATTGGTTAAATGGGATCCATGACATACAGTAATGGCAACAGAGGCTCCTGGGGCACCTTTAAGACTAACAGAAGGATTGGGAGCGTAAGCTTTCGTGGGTAAGAACCTCACTTCTTCAGATGCAAGTCATCTTGCATCTGAAGAAGTGAGGTTCTTACCCACGAGAGCTTATGCTCCCAATCCTTCTGTTAGTCTTAAAGGTGCCCCAGGAGCCTCGGTCTGACTCTGTAAAAAGCAGCAACCACGGCTACCCCTCTGATACTGGAGTAAGGGCAAGGTTATTGGTTCAGGCTTTCAGCAGTGATAGACTAAACTGCAGGTTCAAATCAAGTCTCTGGAGTACATCCCCAGCTGGGATGGGTCATCAGTCCTTTGCTACAAATGGCAGCTCTACACAAAGTCCCTCCAGAGGTAAGAAGCAGGATTGAAGACAAGATGGAGGTGAGGCATCAGCCTTTTATAGTCTTTTCCAGGTGTAAGAACACCTCTTTGTCCTTACTATGGAAAACTACAGCAAAATGGAGGCTGGAGTCACATGGGCAAGTCCCTGCCTACTTTGCTGAGTTACAAGGCGTATTTGCATTCTCTCAATGGGTCAGTTGTATAGCCGATGGTCCTTAATGGGCCGTCAAGCAGGCTAGGCAGAGCTGACACTGACTTGTCTGGGGTGTCACCTAGAAGCACAGCATGATTTTGAAATACAGACAGTATAGAGCCAATACTTTAAATACAACAATGATATATGCATCCAGCTAGCATAATCATAACCAAAACCTTGTCTTAGAGCCCTTATTTGACCTCCTTTCTACCGGCTTTGGTGCCACTACAGGACCGTGGTTGCAACAATGATCTGTATGGTCCCAGATTATATCAATAATGTCACACCCCCAATGCAAAACTGATGCAGGAAGGGATGACACCAACATCACTGACTACATCCCAAGAGCCCCCCATCCTTGGGTTCCGTCTCACTACAGCTAGTATTGGGTTAGAAGCCGTATTCGTGTAAAACAGAAATGGTTTATCCAAGTCCCGTTCAATAACCTGATTTAATCTCTTTACAAACTCAAGGTAAAACTTGGTTAGAACAATAATGGATTGGATCTGCTCTTGCAGCATGGTTTCTGTATGTTTCATTTTCTTTTGCCAAATGCTAAAGAACATAGCTACTTTATCCATACAAGCTCTGGCCAATGTTTGGAACCCAGTTAACATCAAGTCTATGTAGAGATTAATGTTGTCTATAGTATAGGAATCCTGGCATTTAGCCGTGACAGCAGTGTGGTAGTATGCCTCGGTTTCCCTTTTCATACAGCACATTAGGTTTGGAATGTCTTTTCCCCCGTTGAAAATTCCAATACTGTTCACAGGCATCAACTGTGAATTATCAGTTTAACAAGGCCCTTAACATAAAGTATGTTCTCATGTAATTCTTTTAACATGTTCAAGGTGGTGTGTTTTGTTTGTTTTTTCTCGCCCCCGCCAGATTAGGCACATTGCACATTTTTACAGTTCTTGGTAATAGCAACACATCAGTTACAAAAATTACCGTTAGCAATAAGAACAAATTCATTGCAAGTGTCCATTTACAATCCTGTTTGTTATGCCACACCTTTGGCTCCATACCATTGGGGTTTGGGCATTTTAGGGTTAACGTGGGGCTTCCCTTTGCAAAAGTAAGTACTCTCTTTCCTCCATGTCCTGAAGGTTTAAATCCTGATTTCTCTTGCTTAACAGAATTCCCTGGCTGATTGGGTGCGCTGTCTGTGCTAACAGCTATTAGCAAGTCTGTCTTCTCCCAGTCAGTCAGGTAATTTGCATCAACGCAAACACTAGCTTTTAAATTCTTAGCTGCTACCAATTTTAAGACTGGACTTCTGTCCTAAAGAGAGACCACACAAATCCCAAGAGGCTGAGGGTGAGAGTTTGCTTGCTCTCCCCTGTGGCCGGCCTCAAGCATTCAGCCATAAAACTGTTCTGCTCTGAAACACCAGTAACCAAATCTGTCACACCCTGAAGCACAGACTGCTCATTTAAGGAATTAGCATGGAGACATTCCTGTCCCAACACTAGTGTCTTTCCAACAAGCTAGCCACACACAAGTTCAGGAAGTTTTTCCTTCTTGCCACAAGTTTCCACACCATCAGTAGGTAACATGATCAAATCACCTTTCTGCTCTCCTGGTGTCCTGGCTAGGATATCACCCTGATCAGACAGAATTGCTACATCCTTTTCCAACCACCCATTAGCAACAGGTAAAATACAAGCACCAGAATTGTCCGGTCTCTGGGATTTTGCTAAGACGCTAACTGGATGCAACCTAGTTACAGTGCCATTCTCCCTAGCAGACACAAACTTAGGACCATTCCCTTCCTGGGCTTTAGTTGAATCCAGAACCAACTCTGAGACCACTGCACTATCCTCAACCATCACAGGCTGAAAGGCACCTTCTGTCTGCTTCACAAAGAAGAGCCGGAGCCGCATTCTCCTTTTCCAAACACGCAGCTTGGGATCTCATTTCCCTTGTCCCGGCACGCAGGGCTGTTCACAGACAATTGCTTGGAGACCGAGGTAGATTCCTCCGTAGGCAAGTTAAAATACCCCTGACGGACACAGGCACATTTCCTTCACTGTCACAATTCTCCCCACAGGAAACAAGTAAGGTGTAGGGGCCCTCATTTTCCGCTATCCTTGCCTTCCCAAACTGCTGACTAGATAAAGCCATCAGCTCACAAGGCTGTCTAGGCTCATCCAAACTTTCTTTACCAGACACGTTTCCACTCCCAACAGATAAACTGCTGCTCTATTCACTACCCTGAGCTACTGTCTGCAAATGAGAGTTACCCTTTTCAGGTTCACTTGTATAAGCTGTACTAGCCACCAATTCATTACCCCTTAAAAATCTACCCTTTCCTCCCTCAGCTGGGGCTTCCATCTGTCCATCCACTTTAAGCTGCTCCTGAGAAACATTTTCCTGACCAATGAGATCTTTCTGTGCTTGATCTAATTCCAGATTCACTTCTGAAACATTAGGCAGGCAGGCAGACATTCAGAAACTTCGTTCACAGCCAAACTACTACTTTCCAAAGACAAACCTTTGGAAAAACCTTCCAAAGACACAACTTTAGACACAACCTCTCCTGTGCCTGGTTTGTGCTAACTTGACTGAACATAGCTCTAATATCATTTCCAATCATAAGATCCTTAGGGATTGTGTTTTTTACTCCCGCAACCATGGTGCCCTCAAATCCCTTCCATTTCAGGTGGATTTGAGCCAAAGACGCCCTGACAAAATACTCAGCTGAGGCTACAACAGTTACACTTTCATCTGGCCAATAATCTTCCTCCCTGACAAGACTTGCTTTAACCAAAGTAATATCGGCTGCGGTGTCCTTCCATGCCATACACCTTACTCCATTCACTTCTGCACTGGTAATAAACTCTGCATTATTTTCCCCATATTTAGCTTTAATATGAGTTTTAAGGTCAAATTCTTCAGAGACCACAGAAACAGCATTTGCACACAGGGCACCAACGGTGGGCTGTGTGTGGCTTGCCTGTGAGTTTATAACAGGATTAGCATTTACCGTGGCATTTGGGGTTGCTGGTTTTGGGCTGCCCTTCAGGGTCGGGCAATCTGGTCTCATGTGGCCAAGCACACCACAGTGATGGCATTTAACCTGTTTATTCTTGTGGTGAGAGTTCCTATCCTCTGGGCCCCCATGAGCTCCTTTAGACTAGTCAGCGCCAGGTTTACTTTTAAATCCTTTTCCTCCCCTCCCCCCACCCCCTTGAACTGGGCAGAATGGTGATTAGTTTTCCCTGGGGGTTTATACCCTCCTCGAGCCCTGTTTTGGGTATGGGCACCCGCAATCTCTGCAGCCCGTAGGACTGACTCAGGGTTCCTATCACACACAGCTGCTCTCACGTGGTCAGGCACAATGTCCAAGAACTGTTGTTCCAAAATTATTAAATCCAGCAGTTTTTCAAAACTCCCATGCGCCTTTGCTTCCCACAACCCACTTTTTAACAAAGCCCATGGGCTTATGAGCACATTCTACAGAAGTGCAATCATTAGACACTTTAAACTTTCTAAACTTAACTCTGTAAGATTCAGGAGTAACCTTGAACGGCCTTAACACAGAATCTTTAAACCGCTCATAATCCAAGGCTTCTTGTTCCCCCAGTCCATTAAATACCTCCCTGGCTTTTCCAGTCAGTCTGGCCAGCAGGACAGGCATTCGCTGATCATCAGGGATCTGGTACAGATTGCAGAGGCATTCAAAGGTAGACAAAAACTCCTCTCTATCCTCAGTATCATTGTCAATGGGACACGTCCTTTCCCAGTTTTGCTTGTGGCGGTGGGGAAGTGGAGCACCAGGTGCTCCACTCTTCCATTACTTGGAGCTGAAGTTTGGCCGTCTCCTGTTCCATCTGTGGAGCTTTCTCCTCCGCAGCCAGCAGCTCCAGACGCCCCTTACGAGCTCTTTCTTCTCTCTTATCAGCTTCTCTTTCTAATTCAGCTGTTTTTTGGTTTTTTCCAGCAATCAAAGATCTGCTAGATTCCTTTCATGCTCAAGTTACAGTTTATTTGTTACCTTCTGTACTCTCATTTTTTCTGCATCTTCTGTAGCCGCCGGTAAGGGCTGCGCTCTTGCCCCCGGATCACTGGCCATTAACAGCTCTCTCAGTTCTTGATTTGTAGCTTTCTTTCTAAAGCTTATCCCCTTTTCTGAACACAAATCTTCCAGGGCTTCTTTGCCAAGGCCCTCATATGCTCTTTGCTTACCCGTTGCAACTGCTCTTTAACCAACCAAACTCTCAATCCCAAAATTCAAATTTGGATCGCGTGGGGTTCTGACCCAGAGCTTAATTGACCTGGTTCTGTGGATCCTAGCACGACTACGCCACTGTAACGATGCTGGTTCTGGCAGGACCCAACTGAGAGTGCCAATTTAGGACAAATTGCTTAAAACAGGGCAGTTACAGCTCAAGGCTGGGGTTTTTCCGCCTCTAAGGCAAACCAAACCTGCCCCACAAACAGGACTTTGGTCTCACCCCACTGGCTAACCACAAGTCACACAAGCAGTTCCCTTTAAACACTCCAGTTTCCCAGTATCACCAACAGTGCCACTCGTTATGAAAACCAATACCCCAGTAAAAGAAAAAAAGGTTCTCTGGATCCCAAAGGACCAAGCCCCAGACTCATGTCAATATACAAATGAGATCGTACCCACAAATCACGCTGTTGCCAGAATCTAAAATCTAAAGGTTTATTCATAAAAGGAAAAAAGATATAGATGAGAGAGGGAATTGGTTAAATGGAATCAATGACATACAGTAATGGCAAAGTTCTTGGTTCAGGCTTGTAGCCGTGATAGACTAAGCTGCAGGTTCAAATCAAGTCTCTGGAGTACATCCCCAGCTGGGATGGGTCATCAGTCCTTTGCTACAAACGGCAGCTCTACACAAAGTCCCTCCAGAGGTAAGAAGCAGGATTGAAGACGAGATGGAGATGAGGCATCAGCCTTTTATAGTCTTTTCCAGGTGTAAGAACACCTCTTTGTCCTTACTATGGAAAATTACAGCAAAATGGAGTCTGGAGTCACATGGGCAAGTCCCTCCCTACATTGCTGAGTTGCAAGGCATATTTGCCTTCTCTCAATGGGTCAGTTGTATAGCCGGTGGTCCTTAAGGGGCCATCAAGCAGGCTAGGCAGAGCTGACACTAACCTGTCTGGGGTGTCACCCAGAAGCACAGCATAATTATGAAATACAGACAGTATAGAGCCAATACTTCTAACTTTAAATACAACAATGATCTATGCATCCAGATAGCATAAACATAACCAGCAAACCAGAACCTTGTCTTAGAGACCTTATTTGACCTCCTTTATACCAGCTTTGGTGTCACTACAGGACCTTGGTTGCAACAATGACCTATATGGTCCCAGATTATATCAATAACATCACAACTTGTCCCAGTCCTGTGAGTGCTGGTTCATGAAGGTTTTCAGCAGCATCTTTAGGGTCCCATTGAACCTCTTCACCAGCCCGTTGGACTGAAGGTGATACGCTGAGGCCCAGGTGCGTCGGACCCCACACTTCTCCCACAAGCACCGGAGCAGAGTTGACGTGAAATTGGAGCCCTGGTCTGTAAGGAGCTCCTTGGGGAACCCCCCACTCTGCTGAAAACAGACAAGGCCACCTCCTCAAGATAGGGAGTAGCGAAATCTACCACCCCCAGAATGTATTTTTTTCCCCTGTCCGAATTGCCTTGCTGAGGGGTCCCACTATGTCCACGGCCACCTTCTGGAAAGGCTCCTCTATGATGAGCGGGGGCCTCAAAGCTGCTTTCTCCTTGTCCTGGGCCTTCCCCACCCTCTGGCAGGGATTGCAGGACCTGCAGTACTGCTGGATGGCATCAAAGATCCCAGGCCAGTGTAAGTTCTGTAGCAGCTTCTGCCTGGTGCGCTGGATTTCCTGGTATCCCGAGAGAGGGACAGCATGGGCCAGGTACAGTAGCCTGCGGTAGTACTTCTGGGGGACCACTGGCTGTCTCCTGATCTCCTCCCTTCCCCCCCCCCCTCCCCCAGTTCCACTTCCCCTTGGGGAGCCCATTCCCAAGACAGGAATCCCTTCTCCCACAGGAATCTTTCCAGGCAGCCTACCCCCAGGGGTTTTGCCGGGCTGTGGCCAGCAAGTTCCCTTAGTTTCTCTAAAGAGGGATCTTTCCGCAGCTCGGCCTGGAATTCAGCGGCTGGGGAAGGGATGAGGACCTGCTCCCTCTCAGTGGCTGGGTCCCAGGCCGCAGCCCCGCCAAGTCCTGTCCCCAATGACTCTTTTCCCGCTGGGGTAGGAACCTGCACCCCCGGCAGGCCACCGCCCCCCATGTCAGGGCAGAATGCCCTTCGCTGGCTCTGGCTACAGGTGATGACTAGGGCACTCTGGGAGCTGCCCGGCCAATCTGCCAGGTCACCCCCCCCCCATCAGCACCTCGGTAGGCAACTGATAATGCACCCCCACATCTTTGGGGCCCTCCTTGGCCCCCTATTTCAGATGTACCCTGGTCATGGGTACCTTAAATGGGGGCTCGCAGACACCCGTCAGGGTTAGGTAGGTGTTGGACACCAGCCGGTTTGGGGCCACCACCTCGGGCCGGGCCAGTGTCACCTCAAGTCCCAGTGACCTGCTTCCCATCCACCTCCAGGGGAATGAGGCACTCGCTCCTCAGGGGCCGCCCCACACCCACCCTGTACACTGAGCATCAAGCCTCCCCGAGGAGCTGGCCTGGAAGACTTCTCCCTCTTGGGCCATTGCTAAACTGCCAGTCCCACCTGCCTGGGGATCCAGCCCCTTTGAGGGCTCGGTTTGCTCATTCTGTCCCTGAGCTTTTGGCTCCGGGCCCATCTGTGGCCCCCCTGCCCACAGTAATTACACCTCAGGTCCCGTTGGTCTCCAGGGGCTGGTGGGTCAGCTCTGGTATTGGCTGTGCCTCTCAGGAGGGATTTCTCCAAGACTTCCTTCAGGGAAGCCCCTGGGTGACCCCCCCCCTCCCCACCTTCTGCACTGACGTGGGCCTGTCCCCTTGGGATTCCCTTCCAGTGCCCGACCTGCTAACTACAAACTCATCCGCCAGCAGCCCTGCGTGGCACAGGTCCTTCGGCCTCTTGTCTGCAAACTACATCCTCAGGTCAGGGGGGCAGAGTTCATACAGTTGCTCCAGCTCCATAATTCAATCACGTCCTCCTTGGTCTGGGCCCCGCCCCATTCACCCACTTGCGGGTGTATTTCCCAATCAGCGTGACCAGTTCCAGATAGGTCACCCCCTGGGTCTTCTGCACACTCAGGAACCTTTTCCTGTACGCCTCGGGGGGTCAGCTCAAACTTGCGCAGCAGGACTTGTTTGAACAGTTCATAGTCCCTTGCTTCCACCTCATCCATCTGGCTGAACATCTCTGTGGGTTTGGGACCCAGTAAGGGGGTGAGATGCCAAAGATGTCTGCAGGGTCAACCTGGTGCACATTGCAGACCTTCTCAAGGGCAGTGAAGAAGGCACCTCTATCATCCCCTTCCTTAAACTGTGGCAGCACTCTTATATCTGAGTTCCCTATGGGCTTAGCTAGCCTGGGCCCGTCCGCACTCACCACGGTAGGGGTCTCTCTGCTTCTCAGCTCTGCCATCGCCAGTTCATGCTGCCTCTGTCTCTGACGGTCCTCCCATTCCTTCTCATGGTCCTCCAGCTCTTTCAGTTTCTGTCCCTTTTCCAACTCCAACTGTCTCAGCTCCACCAACGGGGAACTCGGTCGGGAAGATCCCCTGCTGGTCGGAGAGATGGGCTGCCTGGCTGCTCCCAGCCTCTCTCTCAGGAACTGGCTCCTTAGAGTGATCATTCTCTTCCAACTGGGCAATCAGCTGTGTCTTGGTGAATTTTCCAAGGCGCGGCCCTCTCTCTCTCTCTGCACAGCTCTACAATGTCCTTCTTAAGGACATGGGTATAGGCCATCTCCATGCTGTTCCCAAGGGGTCATGGACTCACAGGCCTGTACTCTCTCAGCTCCCCACAATCCCTGGGAGGAACCCCTTCAGTGTGACAGCCACTCTCAGGGGTCCACTCTTTCTTGGGGGTTAAGCCGGAGGCTCCTCCGCCTCCTGGAATTGCACCTCTCAGAGCCTCCAGCATGCCCATCTCTCGCTAATCCCCCTTTGTTTTATTGCTCCCCAGTCACTTACTGCAGGATGCTCTGTCCACGGGGTGCAGTTTGATCCCACCTCTGCACCAGCTGTCCCGGAGTCACCGGGCGATGCTCTGGAACTGCTCCCTACGAAGCCAGGCAGGACTCTGGTCTAGCATGCCTCCTCTCTTTGAGCATACTGTCTCCAGGGCAAGAAGCTTACAGAGCTTCGACCTTCCTGGGTCTTACCTTGGAGCATTCAGCAGCCCCTTCCTCACCAGGCGCTTCCCGCAGCAAGTCTGCCCAGGCGAGGCTGCTGAGGAAGCCAGAGGGCCCTGCACCCCAACTCTGCAGTCAGAGGTGACTCTTAGCCAGCGTACAACAGAAGGTTTATTCGTTGACAGGAACACGGCGTAGAACAGACGTAACTATTACAAACATGTGTGCCTTTCAGCCAAGTCCATCTTGGGAATCCTGGGCCAGACGCCCTGGATTCCCCTTTTCCAGTCTCCCGAGGCAGACTGCCAGCCTCCAGCCACCTGACCTGGGACGCTCCCCTTGATGCCCCTCCTCCTTCTTGGTCTCACTTCGCAGGCCAAAGGTGTCACCTGGCCGCACCCCCCTCCTGGGTCTCAGGTTACATAGATGCAAATAGCTGGGCAGTCTCACCTGCCCTGAGGGCCTCCGCAAAATCACACTCCCAATTCCCACCAGCTAAGTATTGGTGCATTACACTGGGAAACTAAGGTACACACAATATTAGTACAGGACAGTAAGACTCGCACGCAACATAACAAGATAAATAAAACCCCACTTCGTCATATCCACAGAACAAACTACAGCCTGCCTGGGATGGGTCCTTCAAGGTCATCAAACAGCTGAATGAGGTAAACTATGTAGTGAAACTGTCTAACTGGGCTCACAGCCACTGGGTGTACCATGTCAACGTGATTGAAGCCATACTTTGACAGGGAGAATTTGGTACTGGCCATCTGTGGCCAGCGGGAGGAGCAGGAAGATGACCCACTCGTGGATCTATTCCCTGAGACTGGGCCGGCCCTTCGCCGGAATCAATTCCCCTCTCAGATCAGCTAACCCCTGCCCAGTAGGCTGAGATCCGAGAGGCGCTGCTCTCCAACGAGCCTGGGCTCAGTAACCTGGCTGTCCACCAGGTGGCGACAGGAGCCCACCCCGCGGTAAGATGCTCCCCGTTCCAGGTCACTGGGAAAAAAGCCCAACCTGGAGAGAGAGGTCAAGGACATGCTGGCTATAGGGGTGGTCCAGCTGTCTTCCAGCCCTTGGGCCTCTCCCATAGTGTTGGTCCCCAAGAAGGACGGGTCAATCTGGTTTTGTGCGGATTACCGGAGGCTTAATGCCATCACCAAGTTCGATGCCTACCCCATGCCTAGGCCTGATGATCTTCTAGACGGGACGGGGAGGTGGGGGTCGTTATCTCACTACTATGGATCTCACCAAGGGCTACAGGCAAGTACCTTTTGGATCTGGATGCTGGGCAGAAATCTGCTTTTATCACCCTTCTGGGGTTATAAGAGTTCCTGGTCCTACCTTTTGGGCCTAAATGGGGCACCTGCCACCTTCCAGCGTCTGGTGGACCAGTTACTCATTCAGAGGGAGAATTTTGCCTTGGCATATAGTGATGATATCTGCATTTTTAGCCAGACCTGGGAGGACCATGTGGCCCAGGTTAAACAAGGGCTGAACTGGCTCCAGAACACAGGTCTGACTATAAAAGCTGGGAAGTGCAAAGGTGGGCGGGGGCGGGAGTTGTGAGAGATGTCAGACCTGGGCCACAAAATGGGGGGGCGGCTGCCTAAAGCCAGAGCCGGCTCAGGTGGAGGTGATCAGAGATGGGCCCGTTCCCCAGATGAAAAAGCAAGTCCAGGCTTTCATTGGGATGGCGGGCTACTACCGGAGATTCGTTCCCCACTTTAGCTTCATAGCCACCCGAATCACTAAGGTATGTAAGAAGGGAAATCCAGATAAGGTGGTCTGGACCACGCAGTGGCAGAGGGGTCTCTGTGCTCTGAAAGAGGCTCTGGTCAAGGGCTCGGTGCTGGTAAAGCAGGACTTTGACAAGCTCTTTCTGGTGTTCACTGACGCTTCAGAAGAGGGCTGGGTGTGGCGCCAATGCAGATTGACGGAAAGGGGGAGAGACATCCCATCGGGTATGTGAGCAGAAAGCTGCTGTGCCAGAAGCAGAACTCTCCAGCCATAGAAAAGGAACGCCTGGCCAGGGCGACTGGGCCTTAAAAAGCTGCAGCCATATCGCTTCTGGTCGGCTTTCCGCCAGGCCAGCGGGGGGCGCCCGCCGATGGCCGCCAGGCCGCCAGCGGGGGGCGCCCGCCGATGGCCGCCAGGCCGCCAGCGGGGGGCGCCCGCCGATGGCCGCCAGGCCGCCAGCGGGGGGCGCCCGCCGATGGCCGCCAGGCCGCCAGCGGGGGGCGCCCGCCGATGGCCGCCAGGCCGCCAGCGGGGGGCGCCCGCCGATGGCCGCCAGGCCGCCAGCGGGGGGCGCCCGCCGATGGCCGCCAGGCCGCCAGCGGGGGGCGCCCGCCGATGGCCGCCAGGCCGCCAGCGGGGGGCGCCCGCCGATGGCCGCCAGGCCGCCAGCGGGGGGCGCCCGCCGATGGCCGCCAGGCCGCCAGCGGGGGGCGCCCGCCGATGGCCGCCAGGCCGCCAGCGGGGGGCGCCCGCCGATGGCCGCCAGGCCGCCAGCGGGGGGCGCCCGCCGATGGCCGCCAGGCCGCCAGCGGGGGGCGCCCGCCGATGGCCGCCAGGCCGCCAGCGGGGGGCGCCCGCCGATGGCCTGTTTCCGAAAGATGGTACTCAGCTAGTGAGGGTCTAATTCTGCCCGAAGAAACATAACGTTTTCATGCTGTGACGTTCTGTACCTCCACCACTGTGGCCGACTTACCAGACCCCCCAGATAGCCATGGCTGCAATGTTTCCCATTCTCCGGTTACTTTCTGTGGGTGTTGGAGATGTGTATTCCCCACCAGGGTGAAGTTCAGGGGAAGCTGTTGAGGAGAGAGGGAAATAAGTAGTGTGAATACTAGGACAGGCTAAGGTGACAAAATAAACACAGGGTAATGGGAGGGGAGCCAAATCATCTTTTTCAGGAAATCTGTACAGTAACAGCCACAGGTGCCGGATTCCTCTGGGTTCCAGGGCTACTCAACCCCCCCCACTCTGCCCACGGCCCCACCCGCCCCCATCCCCTAAGCTCCCACCCCCGCCCCGCCTCTTGCCGCCGCCGCTGCTCCCCAGGTCCTGCCCTCACCCCTTCCCCAACCCCCGCCCTGCCTTTTCCCACCCCACCCCACCCCCTCCTCACCTCGTCTGACCCCCTTCTGTCCCCTCCTCCGAGTGTGCCTCATCCCTGCTCCTCTTTCTGCCTCCCAGCGCCTCCTGCACGCCGTGGAACAGCTGATTGTGGCGGGTGGGAGGCACTGGGAGGGAGGGGGAGGAATTGATCAGCTGGGCTGCTGGTGGATGGGAGGCACTGAGGAGGGAGGGAGGGAGCTGGCTGCCGGTGGGTGCTAAGCATTTTTTTCAGTGGGTGCTCCAGCCCTGGAGCCCCCAGGGGGTTGGCACCTATGGTAACAGCAATTCAGGGGTGCTGGAACAATTTTTATAGTGGGGATGCTGAAAGCCATTGAACAACACTGTAAACCCCATGTATGATGGAAACCGTGCATTCGCTTGCTAATATTACTTCATGCTGGGCACCCCACTGCCCCTAGTTCCAGCTCCCCTGCAGCATATATGCAAACAGCTAGTCTCTTGCTTGAGGAAAGTTACTTACAAACTGCTCGGAGTCTGCTGCAGAGGATTCGTGCAGGGATAGAGCCATCTGCATGGGACTCTTACTTGTGCCACATGGTAGTGAGATGAGGTGCCATGGAGTAAGATGCTTTTGCACATACTTCTCTCTTGGGTTGTTCCTTGTACAGTTGTGATCCACGTGGGGGGCCTTTAGCGAGCATGCACACATTGGGCTGGGGCAGTGCTAGTACAGCTCTAGTGGGTGTAGCTTGCGATATCAGTGGCACAAAAATGACATTGTGTGGAAACACCTTGTGTTCTGTACAGAAACCAGAGCCTCATCTGTTTCTATGATGAAAGCTGGAGACAAACCTGTCACTATTTCCTCCTGCCTACCAATGGAAGGATAATGGCGAGCTTAAGTGGGGATCTATTAGTAGCGTATTCCTCCCTTTTTATCCCCCTAAGGTTGGCTTTCCCACAGGAAGGCCTAAAATCCTAGATGATAGAAATCGCCCAATGGCTTCTTAAGGAAATGAATTCATTTGTTATATGTAGCCCAGCTTAAAAACAGTGTGATGGAATGATTGGCGGGAGGTTCCCCTCTGCACCATAGGGGTAATGATTTAGTTAGACTTTGAAGAAGAACGTGTATGGCTCCCACATGCTCTGTTACTTCCATGTACCACCAGAGAGGGGGATACATCTTGGAGGTTGTGAACCAATCTGTTTATAATCCTTGACTTGTTTATACAGTCTATTGTTTTTGTTTTTGTTTTCTGCTCTCATTTTAATGTAATTGTGTTTTGTCAATATAACCTGTAGGTTTCCACTCCACTAAGGAATGAAAGAAGGCATAGAGACTTGAGCAGGAAAGAACTACTACTACCGATAGGCACAGCTACTGAAAAAAACCTGCACCATAAGAAAGGATAGGCATTTGTTGTAAAAGTTAACTCCTTGTACGTGCCTCTAAACCAGCAGGTCCCAAGTTGAGGTTTATGTATCGGTGGTGGCACATGGAGGACCTGATGGTGGTCTTCAGTGAGCAGGCAGATCTCACGTTCCTAGTACTGAAATTACTGTCAATATGTTCCTAGTACTACTTTTCTTTGGAAGCATTTGCTGTACCTGCCACGAAGGCGTTACCTGATCTCGAAGAGGTGAGGAAATGGTCCATAGAACAATTTTTGTAAGATTAGGCCCACATCAGAACTGTTTTAGAACCCCAGAGGAAAGACAAGCAAAGGCTTCTGCAGTGGCGCCATCTGTTGACTTTGAATGTTCAGAGGCTCCTATTAGCAACTCCGTATTTTCGGTTGCATTATGAAAGGGATTGCCAGTGGGGAATATGTTCCTGTTTTTTCTCTAAAGGGAGATTGACAATCATTGTGAGAATTCACACCCAATTTGTTTTTATACTATTGGAACATTTAACGTAGTGGCTGTTTCACTTCTTTTAAAAACTTTTAAAAAAGAAATCTCCAGTTTTAGTGTCTGGCTTAAATTTGTCCTAGGCAGTGCTAGGG